>NC_083401.1:9623710-9773710 GCF_020745735.1 Hemiscyllium ocellatum | reverse complement strand
CTCACCCTACTCCCAGTCTCCCTCACACTCCTCCCATTCTCTCTCACACTCCTCCCAATCTCCCTCATCCTCCTCCCATTCTCCATCACCCTCCTCCCATTCTCCCTCACCCTCCTTCCAATCTCCCTCACCCTACTCCCATTGTCCCTCACCCTCCTCCCAATCCCTCAACCTCCTCCCAGTCTCCCTTACCCTCTTCCCAATCTCCATCACCCTCCTCCCAATCTCCCTCACGCTCCTCCCAATCTCCCTCACCCTCCTCCCAGTTTCCCTCACCCTTCTCCCATTCTCCCTCACCCTCCTCGCATTCTCCCTCAACTTTCTCCCATTCCCCCTCACCTCAATCCAAATCTCCCTCACCCTCCTCCCAGTCTCCCTCACACTCCCCCAGTCTCCCTCACACTCCCCCAGTCTCCCTCATACTCCTCCCAGTCTCCCTCACCCTCCTCGCAGTCTCCCTCACCCTCCTCCCCATCTCCCTCAACCTACTCCCAGTCTCCCTCACCCTCCTCTCAATCTCCATCACCCTCCTCCCCATCTCCCTCACCCTCCTCCCAGTCTCTCTCACCCTCCTCCCATTCTCCCTCATCTTCCTCCCATTCTCCGTAAACTTCCTCCCAATATCCCTCCCCTCCCCCCATTCTCCCTCACCATCTTCCAATTCCCTGTCACCATCCTCTCAATCTCCCTCACCCACCTCCCAATCTCCCTCATCATTCTCCCAATGTCCCTCATCTTCCTCCCAGTCTCGTTCACCCTCCTCCAAATCCCCCTCAACCTCCTCCCAGTCTCCCTCACCCACTTCCCAATCTCCCTCCCCCTCCCCCAGTCTCCCTCACCCTCCTCCCAATCTCCCTCACCCTCCTCCTAGTCTCCCTCACTCTCTTCCCAGTCTCCATCACCCACATCCCAGCCTCTCTCACCCTCCTCCCAATCTCCCTCACCCTCCACCCAATCTCTCTCACCCTCCTCCCAATCTCCCTCACCCTCCTCCCAATCTCCCTCACCCTCCTCCCAGTCTCCCTCACCCTCCTCCCAATCGCGCTCACCCTCCTCCCAGTCTCTCTCACCCTCCTCCCATTTTTCGTCACACTCCTCCCAATCTCCCTCGCCCTACTCCCAGTCTCCCTCACTCTTCTCCCATTCTCTCTCACACTCCTCCCAATCTCCCCCATCCTCCTCCCATTCTCCCTCACCCTCCTCCCAATCTCCCTCGCCCATCTCCCAGTCTCCCTCACCCTCCTCCCAATCTCTGTCACCATCCTCCCAATATCCCTCACCCTCCTCCCATTTTTCCTCGCCCTCCTCCCAATCTCCCTCACCCTCCTCCCATTCTCCTTCACCCTACTCCCAAACTCCCTCACCTTACTCCCAGTCTCCCTCACTCTTCTCCCATTCTCCCTCACCCTCCTCCCAATCCCCCTCAACCTCCTCCCGGTCTCCCTCACCGTCTTCCCCATCTCCCTCACCTTCCTCCCAATCTCCCTCACCCTCCTCCCAGTTTCCCTCACCCTCCTCGCATTCTCCCCCTCCCTCCTCCCAAACTCCCTCACCCTCCTCGCATTCTCCCTCAACTTTCTCCCATTCCCCCTCACCTCAATCCCAATCTGCCTCACCCTCATCCCAGTCTCCCTCACACTCCTCCCAGTCTCCCTCACCCTCCTCCCAATCTCCCTCAACCTACTCCCAGTCTCCCTCACCCTCCTCTCAATCTCCCTCACCCTCCTCACAATCTCCCTCACCCTCCTCCCAGTCTCCCTCACCCTCCTCCCAGTCTCCCTCCCTCTCTTCCCAGCCTCCCTCCCTCCCCCCAGTCTCCCTCACCCTCCTCCCAATCTCCCTCACCTTCCTCCCTGTCTCCCTCACTCTCCTCCCAGTCTCCCTCACCCTCCTCCCAATCTCTGTCACCATCCTCCCAATATCCTTCACCCTCCTCCCATTCTCCCTCACCCTCCTCACAATCTCCCTCACCCTCCTCCCAGTCTCCCTCACCCTCCCTCCAGTCTCCCTCACTCTCTTCCCAGCCTCCCTCATCCTCCTCACATTCTCCCTCACCCTCCTCCCAGTCTCCCTCACCCTACTCCCAATCTCCCTCAACCTCCTCCTAGTCTCCCTCACCCTCCTCTCAAATCTCCCTCACCCTCCTCCCAATCTCCCTCGCCCATCTCCCAGTCTCCCTCACCCTCCTCCCAATCTCTGTCACCATCCTCCCAATATCCCTTACCCTCCTCCCATTTTCCCTCACCCTCCTCCCAATCTCCCTCACCCTCCCCCCAATCAACCTCACCCTACTCCCAATCTCCCTCACCTTACTCCCATTCTCCCTCACCCTCCTCCCAGTCTCCCTCACCCTACTCCCAATCTCCCTCACCTTACTCCCAGTCTCCCTCACTCTTCTCCCATTCTCTCTCACACTCCTCCCAATCTCCCTCACCCTCCTCCCAATCTCCCTCACCTTCCTCCCTGTCTCCCTCACCCTCCTCCCAGTCTCCCTCACCCTCCTCCCAATCGCGCTCACCCTCCTCCCAGTCTCTCTCACCCTCCTCCCATTCTTCCTCACACTCCTCCCAATCTCCCTCGCCCTACTCCCAGTCTCCCTCACTTTTCTCCCATTCTCCCTCACCCTCCTCCCAATCTCTGTCACCATCCTCCCAATATCCTTCACCCTCCTCCGATTCTCCCTCACCCTCCTCACAATCTCCCTCACCCTCCTCCCAGTCTCCCTCACTCTCTTCCCAGCCTCCCTCCCGCCCCCCAGTCTCCCTCACCCTCCTCCCATTCTCCCTCATCCTCCTCGCATTCTCCCTCACCCTCCTCCCAATCTCCCTCACCCTACTCCCAATCTCCCTCACCTTACTCCCAGTCTCCCTCACTCTTCTCCCATTCTCTCTCACACTCCTCCCATTCTCCCTCACCCTCCTCCCAATCTGCCTCACCCTCATCCCAGTCTCCCTCACACTCCTCCCAGTCTCCCTCACCCTCCTCCCATTATCACTCACCCTCCTCCCTTTATCACTCACCCTTCTCCCTTTATCACTCACCCTACTCCCAATCTCCCTCAACCTCCTCCGATTCTCCCTCACCCTCCTCTCAATCTCCCTCACCCTCCTCTCAATCTCCCTCACCCTCCTCCCAGCCTCCCTCACCCACCTCCCAGTCTCCCTCACCCTCCTCGCAGTCTCCCTCACCCTCCTCCCCATCTCCCTCAACCTACTCCCAGTCTCCCTCACCCTCCTCTCAATCTCCCTCAACTTCCTCCCAATCTCCCTCACCCTCCCCCCATTCTCCCTCACCATCTTCCAATTCCCCGTCACCATCCTCCCAATCTCCCTCATCCTCCTCCCAGTCTCCCTCATCTTCCTCCCAGTCTCGGTCACCCTCCTCCAAATCCCCCTCAACCTCCTCCCAGTCTCCCTCACCCACTTCCCAATCTCCCTCCCCCTCCCCCCAGTCTCCATCACCCACCTCCCAGCCTGTCTCACCCTCCTCCCAATCTCCCTCACCCTCTTCCCAATCTCTCTCACCCTCCTCCCAATCTCCCTCACCCTCCTCCCAATCTCCCTCGCCCTACTCCCAGTCTCCCTCACTCTTCTCCCATTCTCTTTCACACTCCTCCCAATCTCCCTCACCCTTCTTCCAATCTCCCTCACCCTACTCCAGTCTCCCCCATCCTCCTCCCATTCTCCCTCACCCTCCTCCCAGTCTCCCTCACCCTTCTTCCAATCTCCCTCACCCTACTCCAGTCTCCCTCACTCTTCTCCCATTCTCCCTCACCCTCCTCCCAATCCCCCTCAACCTCCTCCCGGTCTCCCTCACCGTCTTCCCCATCTCCCTCACCTTCCTCCCAATCTCCCTCACCCTCCTCCCAGTTTCCCTCACCCTCCTCGCATTCTCCCCCTCCCTCCTCCCAAACTCCCTCACCCTCCTCGCATTCTCCCTCAACTTTCTCCCATTCCCCCTCACCTCAATCCCAATCTGCCTCACCCTCATCCCAGTCTCCCTCACACTCCTCCCAGTCTCCCTCACCCTCCTCCCAATCTCCCTCAACCTACTCCCAGTCTCCCTCACCCTCCTCCCAATCTCTGTCACCATCCTCCCAAAATCCTTCACCCTCCTCCCATTCTCCCTCACCCTCCTCCCAATCGCCCTCACCCTCCTCCCAGTCTCCCTCACCCTCCTCCCAATCTCTGTCACCATCCTCCCAAAATCCTTCACCCTCCTCCCATTCTCCCTCACCCTCCTCACAATCTCCCTCACCCTACTCCCAGTCTCCCTCACTCTCTTCCCAGCCTCCCTCCCTCCCCCCAGTCTCCCTCACCCTCCTCCCAATCGCCCTCACCCTCCTCCCAGTCTCCCTCACCCTCCTCCCAATCTCTGTCACCATCCTCCCAAAATCCTTCACCCTCCTCCCATTCTCCCTCACCCTCCTCACAATCTCCCTCACCCTCCTCCCAGTCTCCCTCACCCTCCTCCCAGTCTCCCTCACTCTCTTCCCAGCCTCCCTCCCTCCCCCCAGTCTCCCTCACCCTCCTCCCATTCTCTCTCATCCTCCTCGCATACTCCCTCACCCTCCTCCCAGTCTCCCTCACCCTCCTCTCAAATCTCCCTCACCCTCCTCCCAATCTCCCTCGCCCATCTCCCAGTCTCCCTCACCCTCCTCCCAATCTCTGTGACCATCCTCCCAATATCCCTCACCCTCCTCGCATTCTCCCTCGCCCATCTCCCAGTCTCCCTCACCCTGCTCCCATTCTTCCTCACCCTCCTCGCATTCTCCCTCAACTTTCTCCCATTCCCCCTCACCTCAATCCCAATCTGCCTCACCCTCATCCCAGTCTCCCTCACCCTCCTCCCAGTCTCCCTCACTCTCTTCCCAGCCTCCCTCCCGCCCCCCAGTCTCCCTCACCCTCCTCCCATTCTCCCTCATCCTCCTCGCATTCTCCCTCACCCTCCTCCCAGTCTCCCTCACCCTACTCCCAATCTCCCTCACCCTCCTCCCAGTCTCCCTCACTCTCTTCCCAGCCTCCCTCCCGCCCCCCAGTCTCCCTCACCCTCCTCCCATTCTCCCTCATCCTCCTCGCATTCTCCCTCGCCCATCTCCCAGTCTCCCTCACCCTCCTCCCAATCTCTGTCACCATCCTCCCAATATCCCTCACCCTCCTCCCATTTTTCCTCGCCCTCCTCCCAATCTCCCTCACCCTCCTCCCATTCTCCTTCACCCTACTCCCAAACTCCCTCACCTTACTCCCAGTCTCCCTCACTCTTCTCCCATTCTCCCTCACCCTCCTCCCAATCCCCCTCAACCTCCTCCCGGTCTCCCTCACCGTCTTCCCCATCTCCCTCACCTTCCTCCCAATCTCCCTCACCCTCCTCCCAGTTTCCCTCACCCTCCTCGCATTCTCCCCCTCCCTCCTCCCAAACTCCCTCACCCTCCTCGCATTCTCCCTCAACTTTCTCCCATTCCCCCTCACCTCAATCCCAATCTGCCTCACCCTCATCCCAGTCTCCCTCACACTCCTCCCAGTCTCCCTCACCCTCCTCCCAATCTCCCTCAACCTACTCCCAGTCTCCCTCACCCTCCTCCCAATCTCTGTCACCATCCTCCCAAAATCCTTCACCCTCCTCCCAATCGCCCTCACCCTCCTCCCAATCTCTGTCACCATCCTCCCAAAATCCTTCACCCTCCTCCCATTCTCCCTCACCCTCCTCCCAGTCTCCCTCACTCTCTTCCCAGCCTCCCTCCCTCCCCCCAGTCTCCCTCACCCTCCTCCCAATCGCCCTCACCCTCCTCCCAGTCTCCCTCACCCTCCTCCCAATCTCTGTCACCATCCTCCCAAAATCCTTCACCCTCCTCCCATTCTCCCTCACCCTCCTCACAATCTCCCTCACCCTCCTCCCAGTC
The DNA here is from genome assembly GCF_020745735.1 of Hemiscyllium ocellatum. NCBI lineage: Eukaryota > Metazoa > Chordata > Chondrichthyes > Orectolobiformes > Hemiscylliidae > Hemiscyllium > Hemiscyllium ocellatum. The sequence continues at coordinate 9,767,811 of NC_083401.1, read as the reverse complement.
TCCCTCACCCTCCTCCCAGTCTCCCTCACTCTCTTCCCAGCCTCCCTCCCTCCCCCCAGTCTCCCTCACCCTCCTCCCATTCTCCCTCATCCTCCTCGCATTCTCCCTCACCCTCCTCCCAGTCTCCCTCACCCTCCTCTCAAATCTCCCTCACCCTCCTCCCAATCTCCCTCGCCCATCTCCCAGTCTCCCTCACCCTCCTCCCAATCTCTGTGACCATCCTCCCAATATCCCTCACCCTCCTCCCATTTTCCCTCACCCTCCTCCCAATCTCCCTCCCCCTCCCCCAATCTCCCTCACCCTACTCCCAATCTCCCTCACCTTACTCCCATTCTCCCTCACTCTTCTCCCATTCTCTCTCACACTCCTCCCAATCTCCCTCACCTTCCTCCCTGTCGCCCTCACCCTCCTCCCAGTCTCCCTCACCCTCCTCCCAATCGCGCTCACCCTCCTCCCAGTCTCTCTCACCCTCCTCCCATTCTTCCTCACACTCCTCCCAATCTCCCTCACCCTCCTCCCAGTCTCCCTCACCCTCCTCCCAATCGCGCTCACCCTCCTCCCAGTCTTCCTCACACTCCTCCCAATCTCCCTCACCCTCCTCCCAGTCTCCCTCACCCTCCTCCCAATCTCCCCCATCCTCCTCCCATTCTCCCTCACCCTCCTCCCAGTCTCCCTCACACTCCTCCCAATCTCCCCCATCCTCCTCCCATTCTCCCTCACCCTCCTCCCAGTCTCCCTCACCGTCTTCCCCATCTCCCTCACCTTCCTCCCAATCTCCATCACCCTCTTCCCAATCTCCCTCACCCTCCTCCCAGTCTCCCTCACCCTGCTCCCATTCTTCCTCACCCTCCTCGCATTCTCCCTCAACTTTCTCCCATTCCCCCTCACCTCAATCCCAATCTGCCTCACCCTCATCCCAGTCTCCCTCACCCTCCTCCCAGTCTCCCTCACTCTCTTCCCAGCCTCCCTCCCGCCCCCCAGTCTCCCTCACCCTCCTCCCATTCTCCCTCATCCTCCTCGCATTCTCCCTCACCCTCCTCCCAGTCTCCCTCACCCTACTCCCAATCTCCCTCAACCTCCTCCTAGTCTCCCTCACCCTCCTCTCAATCTCCCTCACCCTCCTCCCAATCTCCCTCGCCCATCTCCCAGTCTCCCTCACCCTCCTCCCAATCTCTGTCACCATCCTCCCAATATCCCTCACCCTCCTCCCATTTTTCCTCACCCTCCTCCCAATCTCCCTCACCCTCCTCCCATTCTCCTTCACCCTACTCCCAAACTCCCTCACCTTACTCCCAGTCTCCCTCACTCTTCTCCCATTCTCCCTCACCCTCCTCCCAATCCCCCTCAACCTCCTCCCGGTCTCCCTCACCGTCTTCCCCATCTCCCTCACCTTCCTCCCAATCTCCCTCACCCTCCTCCCAGTTTCCCTCACCCTCCTCGCATTCTCCCCCTCCCTCCTCCCAAACTCCCTCACCCTCCTCGCATTCTCCCTCAACTTTCTCCCATTCCCCCTCACCTCAATCCCAATCTGCCTCACCCTCATCCCAGTCTCCCTCACACTCCTCCCAGTCTCCCTCACCCTCCTCCCAATCTCCCTCAACCTACTCCCAGTCTCCCTCACCCTCCTCCCAATCTCTGTCACCATCCTCCCAAAATCCTTCACCCTCCTCCCATTCTCCCTCACCCTCCTCCCAATCGCCCTCACCCTCCTCCCAGTCTCCCTCACCCTCCTCCCAATCTCTGTCACCATCCTCCCAAAATCCTTCACCCTCCTCCCATTCTCCCTCACCCTCCTCACAATCTCCCTCACCCTCCTCCCAGTCTCCCTCACTCTCTTCCCAGCCTCCCTCCCTCCCCCCAGTCTCCCTCACCCTCCTCCCAATCGCCCTCACCCTCCTCCCAGTCTCCCTCACCCTCCTCCCAATCTCTGTCACCATCCTCCCAAAATCCTTCACCCTCCTCCCATTCTCCCTCACCCTCCTCACAATCTCCCTCACCCTCCTCCCAGTCTCCCTCACCCTCCTCCCAGTCTCCCTCACTCTCTTCCCAGCCTCCCTCCCTCCCCCCAGTCTCCCTCACCCTCCTCCCATTCTCCCTCATCCTCCTCGCATTCTCCCTCACCCTCCCCCCAATCTCCCTCACCCTACTCCCAATCTCCCTCACCTTACTCCCATTCTCCCTCACTCTTCTCCCATTCTCTCTCACACTCCTCCCAATCTCCCTCACCTTCCTCCCTGTCGCCCTCACCCTCCTCCCAGTCTCCCTCACCCTCCTCCCAATCGCGCTCACCCTCCTCCCAGTCTCCCTCACCCTCCTCCCATTCTTCCTCACACTCCTCCCAATCTCCCTCACCCTCCTCCCAGTCTCCCTCACCCTCCTCCCAATCGCGCTCACCCTCCTCCCAGTCTTCCTCACACTCCTCCCAATCTCCCTCACCCTCCTCCCAGTCTCCCTCACACTCCTCCCAATCTCCCCCATCCTCCTCCCATTCTCCCTCACCCTCCTCCCAGTCTCCCTCACACTCCTCCCAATCTCCCCCATCCTCCTCCCATTCTCCCTCACCCTCCTCCCAGTCTCCCTCACCGTCTTCCCCATCTCCCTCACCACCTCCCAATCTCCCTCACCCTGCTCCCATTCTTCCTCACCCTCCTCGCATTCTCCCTCAACTTTCTCCCATTCCCCCTCACCTCAATCCCAATCTGCCTCACCCTCATCCCAGTCTCCCTCACCCTCCTCCCAGTCTCCCTCACTCTCTTCCCAGCCTCCCTCCCGCCCCCCAGTCTCCCTCACCCTCCTCCCATTCTCCCTCATCCTCCTCGCATTCTCCCTCACCCTCCTCCCAGTCTCCCTCACCCTACTCCCATTCTCCCTCAACCTCCTCCTAGTCTCCCTCACCCTCCTCTCAATCTCCCTCACCCTCCTCCCAATCTCCCTCGCCCATCTCCCAGTCTCCCTCACCCTCCTCCCAATCTCTGTCACCATCCTCCCAATATCCCTCACCCTCCTCCCATTCTCCCTCACCCTCCTCCCATTCTCCTTCACCCTACTCCCAATCTCCCTCACCTTACTCCCAGTCTCCCTCACTCTTCTCCCATTCTCTCTCACACTCCTCCCAATCTCCCTCACCCTCTGCCCATTCTCCCTCACCCGCCTCCCAACCTCCCTCACCCTCCTCCCATTCTCCCTCACCCTCCTCCCAGTCTCCCTCACCCTACTCCCAATCTCCCTCACCTTACTCCCAGTCTCCCTCACTCTTCTCCCATTCTCTCTCACACTCCTCCCAATCTCCCTCACCCTCCTCACCCTCCTCCCAGCCTCCCTCACCCTCTCCCAAACTCCCTCACCCTCCTCCCAATCTCTCACCCTCCTCCCATTCTCCCTCTCCCTCCTCCCAGTCTCCCTCACCCTACTCCCAATCTCCCTCACCCTCTGCCCATTCTCCCTCACTCTTCTCCCATTCTCTCTCACACTCCTCCCAATCTCCCTCATCCTCCTCCCAATATCCCTCACCCTACTCCCAATCTCCCTCACCTTACTCCCAGTCTCCCTCACTCTTCTCCCATTCTCTCTCACACTCCTCCCAATCTCCCTCACCCTCTGCCCATTCTCCCTCACCCTCCTCCCAGTCTCCCTCACCCTGTCCCAAACTCCCTCACCCTCTTCCCAATCTCCTTCATCCTCCTCCCAATTCTCCCTCACCCTCCTCCCAGTCTCCCTCACCCTACTCCCAGTCTCCCTCACTCTTCTCCCATTCTCTCTCACACTCCTCCCAATCTTCCTCACCCTCCTCCCATTCTCCCTCACCCTCCTCCCAGTCTCCCTCACCCTGTCCCAAACTCCCTCACCCTCTTCCCAATCTCCTTCATCCTCCTCCCAATTCTCCCTCACCCTCCTCCCAGTCTCCCTCACTCTCCTGCCAATCTCCCTACCCTCCTCCCAGTCTCCCTCACCCTTCTCCCAGCCTCCCTCCCCCTCCACCCAGTCTCCTTCACACTCCTCCCAGTCTCCCTCACCCTCTTCCCAAACTCCCTCACACTCCTCGCATTCTCCCTCAACTTTCTCCCTTTCTCCCTCACCTCAATCCCAATCTGCCTCACCCTCATCCCAGTCTCCCTCACCCTACTCCAATCTCCCTCAACCTCCTCCTAGTCTCCCTCACCCTCCTCTCAATCTTCCTCACCCTCCTCCCTGTCTCCCTCACTCTCCTCCCAGCCTCCCTCACCCAACTCCCAGTCTCCCTCACCCTCCTCCTAGTCTCCCTCACCCTCCTCCCAGTCTCCCTCACCTTTCTCACAATCTCCCTCACCCTCCTCCCAATCTCCGTCACCTTCCTCCCAATATCCCTCACCCTCCTCCCATTCCGCCTCATCTTCCTCTCAATCTCATCTCGTCCTCCTCCCAATCTCCCTGACCCTACTCCCAATCTCACTCACCCTCCTCGCATTCTCTCTCACCCTCCTCCCCAACTCCCTCACCTTCCTCCCATTCTCCCTCACTCTCCTCCAGTTCTCCCTCACCCTCCTCCCCATCTCCCTCAACCTACTCCCAGTCTCCCTCACCCTCCTCTCAATCTCCATCACCCTCCTCCCCATCTCCCTCACCCTCCTCCCAGTCTCTCTCACCCTCCTCCCATTCTCCCTCATCTTCCTCCCAATATCCCTCCCCCTCCTCCCATTCTCCCTCACCATCTTCCAATTCCCCGTCACCATCCTCTCAATCTCCCTCACCCACCTCCCAATATCCCTCATCCTCCTCCCAGTGTCCCTCATCTTCCTCCCAGTCTCCCTCACCCTCCTCCCATTCTCCCTCACCCTCCTCCCATTCCCCCTCATCTGCCTCTCAATCTCCCTCGTCCTCTTCCCAATCTCACTCAACCTCCTCCCCATTCTCCGTAACCTTCCTCCCAATATCCCTACCCTCCCCAATCACCCTCACCCTCCTCCCATTACTCCTAACCTTCCTCTCAACATCTCTCACCCGCCTCCAATCTCCCGTATCCTCCTCCCAATCTCCCTCACCCTCCTCCCAAACTCCCTCACCCTCCTCCCAAATTCCCTCACCCTCTTCCCAATCTCCCTCACCCCCCTCCCTGTCTCCCTCACTTTCCTCCCAGTTTCCCTCACACTCCCCCCAGTCTCCCTCACCCTCCTCCCAGCCTCCCTCACACTGCTCCCAGTCTCCCTCACCCTCCTCCCAGTCTCCCTTACTGTCTTCCCAGCCTCCCTCACCCTCCCCCCAGTCTCCCTCACCCTCCTCCCAATCTCCCTCACCCTCCTCCCAGTCTCCCTCACACTCCCCCAGTCTCCCTCACCCTCCTCCCAATCTCCCTCACCCTCCTCCCAGTCTCCCTCACAGTGTCCCTGAGTTATTTGTCTGCAGTTTCTGAATTGGCGGGAGAGTGTGATAATGCCTGAGAGGATGTTGTGGATGTCGATGAGATTTACCGAGATGGCGCCTGGGCTGGAGAGTTTCAGATTGGGGGAGATCTCGAGAGACTTTTTCCGTTTGTGGGAAATTCTGGGACCAGAGGGCATGACCTCGGAATACTGGGTGCATGTTGAAGACAGAGATGCGGAGGAATTTCTTCCCACAGACGGGAGTGAATCTCGGGTTTTTCCCACGTCGAGGCTGGGTCGTTGAGTATGTTCAAGGCTGAGATAGACAGATTGTTTGTCAGGAATTAGGAGTTGAAGGGAAAAGGCAGGAAGGTGGGGGTGAGGACCATCAGACCAGCCATGATCTTACTGCATAGCAGAGCAGGCTCGATGGGCTGAGTGGCCTTCTTCTGTTTGACTGGCTGGTCCTCTGGAGTATGGAGCAGGCTGGGATCGCTGTGAACTGTCATATCTCTCTTCACACACAAACCATTACCCCCGCCTGCCCTTTTTAAATCTTTTCCCTCTCACCTTCAAAATATGCCCCCCTAGTTTTGAAACTCCCCCACCCCAATGGAAAAGACATTTGCTCTTCACCTTTGCTCTGGCCCTAATGATTTAATAAACCTCTATATGGACACACCTCAGTCTCTGACACTCGGGTGAAAAAAAGTCCCAGCCTGTCGAGTCTAACCTTGTGACTCGAGCCCTCCAATCCTGGAGACGTCCTGGTAAATGATTTCTACACCCTCTCCAGGTTAGTAATCCCCTTCCTATAACAGGGTGATCAGACCTGGACTTGGTACTCCCGAAGCAGCCCTCACCTCCATCCTGTACATGACATGACAGCCCATCTCCGATACTCAAGGGACTGAGCAATGGGGGTAAGCGTGCCAAGTGCCTTCTGAACTACCCTGTCTCCCTGTGACACAAACTTTGAAGAATTATGTACCTAAACTGATTGGTCTCTCCATTCAGCAACACTCCCTAGGACCTTACCCTTCAGTGGATAAGTCCTGCTCAGATTTGCTTTTCCAAAATGCAGCACCTCGCATTTATCTGAATTAAACTCCATCTGCCACTTCTCAGCCCATTGGCCCATCTGGCCCAGATCCTGTTGTAATCTGAGGTAACAACAATGACTGCAGATGCTGGAAACCAGATTCTGGATCAGTGGTGCTGGAAGAGCACAGCAGTTCAGGCAGCATCCAAAGTGCAGCGATATCGAAACGTCGATTTTGCTGTAATCTGAGGTAACCCTCTTCGCTGTCCACTGCACCTCCAATTTTGGTGTCATCGGCAAACTTACTAACTATACCTCTTATACTCACTTCCAAATCATTTCTGTAAGGTGGACTCCGCACCATCCCCTCGGATCTCTCCCTTAAAACAGCTCCTTCCTTTTCTCGCTCACAGTTCAAAATTTAAAAACCATGAAAAAAGCATGTTCTTTCTGAGTTTGCACCTGCATTTCACCATGAGGTATATCACACACAGACAACAACAACACTCCAGACTCACACCCATTCACCCTCGCTCTCCCAAGAGAATCTTTTATCATCTCTTCAATCTTTAATTCATTTCTTCTTTTTACTTTGCAAGGCATTGAATGATAGATCGAACCCCTACAGTGTGGAAACAGGCCCTTCGGCCCAACAAGTCCGTACCAACCCTCCAAAGAGTAACCCACACAGGCCTATTCCCCTTCTATTTACCCCTGATTATTGCACTTAACCTACACATCCCTGAACGCTACGGGCAACTTAGCGTGACCAATTCGCCTAACCTTTGGACTGTGGGAGGAAACCGGAGCACCCGGAGGAAACCCACGCAGAACGAGCAAACTCCACACAGTCAGTCGCCGGAGGCTGGAATTGAACCTGGGGCCCTGGTGCTGTGAGGCAGCAGTGCTAACCACTGAGCCATCGTGCTCAATGGCTGAATCAAAAGACTCCACATAAACAGGCTGTTTTTGTTTGTGTTTTCAACATTTTAATTAATGCCAGCAAATCATTGTCAGTATAGATCAATGTTCCATTGCAACCATATCTGACACATCCCAACGTGCTGCGAACCAGCTATAATCCCAAAGTCTCCTTTTCCATAGCAGGAAACTCGGCCTGCATCCGGGTGATGAAGACCCACCAGCAGGTCCACAGCACAGAAACATTCCGTTTCAGGAAAACTGGCTCAAATACCCTCAGGATTTCCTCACAATTTCCCAACCAATCTGACTATCCCAAACTGCGTGGAGATTAAAGTTGACCCCCAACCCCCGATTAATGTACAGCCTTTGCACCTCCATTCTATATCTTCCATGTCCTTTTCCACAGTAAATACTGATGCAAAATACCGGTTTAGTATCTCCCCCATCTCCTACGGCTCCACACAAAGGCCGCCTTGCTGATCTTTGAGGGGTCCTATTCTCTCCCTAGTTACCCTTTTGTCCTTAATGTATTTGTGAAAACCATTTGGATTCTCCTTAACCCTATTTACCAAAGCTATCACACGTCCCCTTTTTGCCCTCCTGATTTCCCTCTTAAGTATATTCCTACTTCCTTTATGCTCTCCTAAGGATTCACTCGCTCTTTCCTGTCTATACCTGACATATGCTTCCTTCTTTTTCTTAACCAAACCCCCAATTTCTTTAGTCATCCAGCATTCCCTATACCTACCAGCCTTCCCTTTCACCCTGACAGGAATATACTTTCTCTGGATTCTCATTATCTCTGTTCTGAAGGCTTCCTATTTTCCAGCCGTCCCTTTACCTGCGAACATCTGCCTCTGATCAGTTCTTGAAAGTTCTTGCCTAATACCGTCAAAACTGGCCTTTCTCCAATTTAGAACTTCAACTTTTAGATCTGGTCTATCCTTTTCCATCACTATTTTAAAATGAATAGAATTATGGGTTGCTGGCTCCAAAGTGCTCCCCCACTGACACCTCAGTCACCTGCCCTGCCTTATTTCCCAAGAGTAGGTCAAGTTTTGCACCTTCTCTGGTAGGTACATCCACATACTGAATCAGAAAATTGTCTTGTACGCACATAAGAAATTCCTCTCCATCTAAACCTTTAACACTATGGCAGTCCCAGTCTATGTTTGGAAAGTTAAAATCCCCTACCATAACCACCCTATTATTCTTACAGATACCTGAGATCTCCTTACAAATTTGTTACTCAATTTCCCTCTGACCACTAGGGGGTCTATAATACAATCCCAATAAGGATCATCCCTTTCTTATTTCTCAGTTCCACCCAAATAACTTCCCTGGATGTATTTCCAGGAATATCCTCCCTCAGCACAGCTGTAATGCTATCCCTTATCAAAAACGCCACTCCCCCTCCTCTCTTGCCTCCCTTTCTATCCTTCCTGTAGCATTTGTATCCTGGAACATTTAAGCTGCCAGTCCTGTCCATCCCTGAGCCATGTTTCTGTAATTGCTATGATATCCCAGTCCCATGTTCCTAACCATGCCCTGAGTTCATCTGCCTTCCCTGTTAGGCCCCTTGCATTGAAATAAATGCAGTTTAATTTATTAGTCCTACCTTGTCCCTGCCTGCCCTGACTGTTTGACTCACTTCTGTTCCCAGCTGTACCCGTCTCAGATCGATCTCTTTCCTCACTATCTCCCTGGCTCCCACACCCCCACCGTACCAGTTTAAATCCTCCTGAGCAGCTCTAGCTAATCTCCCTGCCAGTATATTAGTCCCCTTCCAATTTAGGTGCAATCCATCCTTCTTGTCCAGGTCACTTCTACCCCAGAAGAGATTCCAATGATCCAAAAATGTGACTCCTTCTCCCATACACCAGCTCCTCAGCCACGCATTCATCTGCTCTAACCTACCCTCACTGGCTTGTGACACCAGGAGTATTCCAGATATTGCGACTCTCAAGGACCTCCTTTTTAAATTCCGGCCTAACTCTCTCTATTCTCCCTTCGTACATCTCTCGACTGTGGGAGGAACCCCAGACAGACACAGTGAGAACGTGCAGACTCCACACAGACAGCTGGCCGAGGGTGGGATCGAACTGGGGGCCCTGATGCTGGGAGACAGCAGTGCTAGTTACCGTGCCTACCAGCGTTGGCTCCCCTGATATTTCTTACCTCCACCCATCGACATCATCAGAGCTGAGATCATTCCTTGCTGTTGTACTCACTCCACGCATACCAACAATGCTGTCTCACCACCCTTTCCTTCCTGCCCCTCCTTGTGAAAATCACATCCCCCTGAATATTTCGTTGCTAGCTTTGATCTCCTTATAAACTGCATCTTTGTAATGGCTAATAAGATCAAACTCATTATCCTGTCTTTTGTGCAACAAACACAATGCATACGCAAATAAAGAGTCACCCACTTTGGATTTTTGGTCTGATCATTCTCCCCCAGCTAGTTCTCTCTGTTTGGACACTCAGTCCTATCCAGTACCACTCTGGGCATCATTATCCAATAGGTGGAAGTGAGGACTGCAGATGCTGGAGATTAGAAAGTGTGCTGGAAAAGCACAGCAGGTCAGGCAGCATCCGGGGATCAGGAGAATCGACATTTCGGGCAAAATCCCTTCATCAGGAATGAGGCTTTTGTCCGAAACGTCGATTCTCCTGCTCCTCGGATGCTGCCTGACTTGCCGTATTTTTCCAGCACCACTCTAACCTTGACTTCCCATCATTATCCAACAGCCAACCCGACACATTCTCTCGCCCTGTGAGGCTACAGTTCCCCTCTCCCAAACCCGAGGCACCTGATTCGCCAGGGCATTGGTCCCAGCTCCGATCAAGTGAAGTCCATTCCTCCTGATCTGCCCCCTTCTGGCCCAGCACATAAGTGCCAGTGCCCCATGTGATTGGGACTTTGGTGGTTCTGCATTGTAATTTAAAACCTCATCATCAAAATCTTCAGCTAAGCCTCCCTTCCAGTCATAGCCTCGTAGAGTCATCCAGCACAGAACCAGCCCCTTCGGTCTCACCAGTCCATGCTGAACATAATCCCAAAAGGAACGAATCCCACCTGCCTGCTCCTGGTCCCTATCCCTCCAACCCCTTCCTAGTCATATACCCATCCAAATATCTTTTAAACATTGTAACATCCACCACTTTCTCTGGCAGTCCGTTCCACACATGAACCATCCTCTGTGTAAAAGATTTGCCCCTCATGTCTTTTATTAAATCTCTCTTCTCTTACCTTAAAAATACACCCTCCCTTGACTTGAAGTCCCTCATCCTAGAGAAAAGACCTTGTCTACATACCCTATCCATGCCCCTCATGATTTTACCAACCTCTATAAGGTCACCCCTCAACTTCCTATGCTCCAGGGAAAACAGGCCCATCCTAATCCAAGATGGAGGACAGGAAAAATTTCTGGCTGTAAGAGCTGCTCCTTTTTTTGTGGTATTTTAGGTGTTGGCGGTGATTTCCTTGAATTCCAGGAGCACAATTACTGTTTGATATGCTGTTGCGTTGTTTTGGTACTTTGGGGAAAAAAAAGTCAAAATAAAAGCAGTTTTAAAAGGGAAAAGAGCAGACAAAGGAAGCACATGGTGAGGACAGTGCAGGAGAGAGAGAGAGAGAGAGAGAGAGAAAACCTGCACAGTTACTGCCTTTGCTGTTTTTGAATTCATGTGTTGCTGGACATTGGAGTGCATTTGGGAAAATTAACAAACAGCGAATTTCACAAGGAGAAAGTGAGGACTGCAGATGCTGGAGATCAGAGCTGAAAATGTGTTGCTGGAAAAGCGCAGCAGGTCAGGCAGCATCCAAGGAGCAGGAGAATCGACGTTTCGGGCATAAGCCCTTCTTCAGGAATGAGGAAAGTGTCACAGAGTGAATTTCACAACTAATCTTGAAGGAACCGGTTTGGGTGAAGTTCACAGCACAGAATCAGATAAGTTAATTGTTGTTTTAAGTCTGTCCAAGAGAAAGGCTGCATTAGTGAGTACAGTGGGTTCTTTCTTGATTATATGTTTTTTGGAGATAAATCTCTTGATTAAACTTAAAATATAAGCCATAGCTATTAATTTAACCGGTGCACTGTTTTGTAGAGGAATAAGACAATGTTATTTTCTGGGTCTGTAGATTGTGAAGGAGCAAAAATGACCTTTGCAGTGATATGTACTTCTTGTCAGATGTGGGAATTTAAAGACAGTTTAAGGGTTACTGCGGATTATATCTGCCATAAATGCTGTTGGATGCGAATCTTATCAGATCAAGTGGATCAGTTGGAGAGACAGATAGAAGCAATGAGGAATTTGCAACAGCAACAGTATATGATGGATGGCAGTTATAGGAAGGGGGGAATGTCTCCGATACAGTCACATAGATGGGTTAAATCCAGGAAGGGTAAGAGAGGTAGGCACCTAGGGCAGGAGTCTTTTGTGGATATACCCATTTACACCAGGTATGCTGTTTTGGAAAATGTAGGGGGTAATGGATTCTCAGGGGAACATAGCACGAACAGCCAAGTTTCTGGTACTGAGACTGGCTCTAATGCAATGAGGGGTACGTCGGCTTCCAAGAGATCAATTGTGTTAGAGGATTCTATAGTCCGAGGTACAGACAGACGTTTCTGTGGCCAGCAGAGAAAAAGCAGAATGGTGTATTGTTTCCCTGGTGCCAGGATCAAAGATGTCTCAGAGAGGCTGCAGAATGTTCTCAGGGGGGAGAGGGGCCAGCAAGAGGTCATTGTCCACATTGGAACCAATGATATAGGAAGGGAAAAGGTTGAGATTCTGAAGGGAGATTTCAGAGAGTTAGGCGGAAATTTAAAAAGGAGGTCCTCAAGGGTAGTAAGATCTGGATTACCCCCAGTGCTACGAGCTGGTGAGGGCAGGAATCAGAGGATAGAGAAGATGAATGCATGGCTGAGGAGCTGGTGTATGGGAGAAGGATTCACATTTTTGGATCATTGGAATCTCTTTTGGGGTAGAAGTGATCTGTACAAGGAGGGATTACACCCGAATTGGAAGGGGACTAACATACTGGCAGGGAGACTTGCTAGAGCTGCTCGGGAGGATTTAAACTAGTAAGGTGATGGGGGGTGGGACCCAGGGAGATAGTGAGGAAAGAGATCGATCTGAGACAGGTACAGCTGAGAACAGAAGTGAGTCAAACAGTCAGGGCAGGCAGGGACAAGGTAGGACTAATAAATTAAACTGCATTTATTTCAATGCAAGGGGCCTAACAGGGAAGGCAGATGAACTCAGGGCATGGTTAGGAACATGGGACTGGGATATCATAGCAATTACAGAAACATGGCTCAGGGATGGACAGGACTGGCAGCTTAATGTTCCAGGATACAAATACTACAGGAAGGATAGAAAGGGAGGCAAGAGAGGTGGGGGAGTGGCATTTTTGATAAGGGATAACATTACAGCTGTACTGAGGGAGGATATTCCCGGAAATACGTCCAGGGAAGTTATTTGGGTGGAACTGAAAAATAAGAAAGGGACGATCCTTATTGGGATTGTATTATAGACCCCCTAATAGTCAGAGGGAAATTGAGAAACAAACTTGTAAGGAGATCTCAGCTATCTGTAAGAGTAATAGGGTGGTTATGGTAGGGGATTTTAACTTTCCAAACATAGACTGGGACTGCCATAGTGTTAAAGGTTTAGATGGAGAGGAATTTGTTAAGTGTGTACAAGACAATTTTCTGATTCAGTGTGTGGATGTACCTACTAGAGAAGGTGCAAAACTTGACCTACTCTTGGGAAATAAGGCAGGGCAGGTGACTGAGGTGTCAGTGGGGGAGCACTTTGGGGCCAGCGACCATAATTATATTCATTTTAAAATCGTGATGGAAAAGGATAGACCAGATCTAAAAGTTGAAGTTCTAAATTGGAGAAAGGCCAGTTTTGACTGTATTAGGCTAGAACTTTCAAAAGCTGATTGGAGGCAGATGTTCGCAGCTAAAGGGACGGCTAGAAAATGGGAAGCCTTCAGAAATGAGATAACGAGAATCCAGAGAAAGTATATTCCTGTCAGGGTGAAAGGGAAGGCTGGTAACTATAGGGAATGCTGGATGACTAAACAAATTGAGGGTTTGGTTAAGAAAAAGAAGGAAGCATATGTCAGGTACAGACAGGATAGATCCAGTGAATCCTTAGAAGAGTATAAAGGAAGTAGGAGTATACTTAAGGGGGAAATCAGGAGGGCAAAAAGGGGACATGAGATAACTTTGGCAAATAGGGTTAAGGAGAATCCAAAAGGTTTTTACAAATACATTAAGGAGAAAGGGGTAACTAGGGAGAGAATAGGGCCCCTCAAAGATCAGCAAGGCGGCCTTTGTGTGGAGCCACAGAAAATGGGGGAGATACTGAATGAATATTTTGCGTCAGTATTTACTGTGGAAAAGGATATGGAAGATATAGACTGTAGGGAAATAGATGGTGACATCTTGCAAAATGTCCTGATTACAGAGGAGGAAGTGCTGGATGTCTTGAAATGGTTAAAGGTGGATAAATCCCCAGGATCTGATCAGGTGTACCCGAGAACTCTGTGGGAAGCTAGAGAAGTGATTGCTGGGCCTATTGCTGAGGTATTTGTATCATCGATAGTCACAGGTGAGGTGCCGGAAGACTGGAGGTTGGCTAAGGTGGTGCCACTGTTTAAGAAGGGTGGTAAGGACAAGCCAGGGAACTATAGACCAGTGAGCCTGACCTCGGTGGGGGGCAAGTTGTTGGAGGGAATCCTGAGGGACAGGATGTACATGGATTTGGAAAGGCAAGGACTGATTAGGGATAGTCAACATGGCTTTGTGCATGGGAAATCATAGAACATAGAACATAGAAAAATACAGCGCAGTACAGGCCCTTCGGCCCTCGATGTTACGCCGACCAAAGCCTACCTAACCTACACTAGCCCAATAACCTCCATATGCTTATCCAATGCCCGCTTAAATGACCATAAAGAGGGAGAGTCCACCACTGCTACTGGTAGGGCATTCCATGAACTCACAACCCGCTGAGTAAAGAAAATCATGTCTCACAAACTTGATTGAGTTTTTTGAAGAAGTAACAGAGAAGATTGATGAGGGCAGAGCAGTAGATGTGATCTATATGGACATCAGTAAGGCGTTCGACAAGGTTCCCCATGGGAGACTGGTTAGCAAGGTTAGATCTCATGGAATACAGGGAGAACGAGCCATTTGGATACAGAACTGGCTCAAAGGTAGAAGACAGAGGGTGGTGGTGGAGGGTTGTTTTTCAGACTGGAGGCCTGTGACCAGTGGAGTGCCACAAGGATCGGTGCTGGGTCCTCTATGTTTTGTTATTTACATAAATGATTTGGATGCGAGCATAAGAGGCACAGTTAGTAAGTTTACAGATGTCACCAAAATTGGAGGTGTAGTGGACAGCGAAGAGGGTTACCTCAGATTGCAAAAGGATCTGGACCAAATGGGCCAATGGGCTGAGAAGTGGCAGATGGAGTTTAATTCAGATAAATGCGAGGTGCTGCATTTTGGGAAAGCAAATCTTAGCAGGACTTATACACTTAATGGTAAGGTCCTAGGGAGTGTTGCTGAACAAAGAGACCTTGGAGTGCAGGTTCATAGCTCCTTGAAAGTGGAGTCGCAGGTAGATAGGATAGTGAAGAAGGCGTTTGGTATGCTTTCTTTTATTGGTCAGAATATTGAGTACAGGAGTTGGGAGGTCATGTTGTGGCTGTACAGGACATTGGTTAGGCCACTGTTGGAATATTGTGTGCAATTCTGGTCTCCTTCCTATCGGAAAGATGTTGTGTAACTTGAAAGGGTTCAGAAAAGATCTACAAGGATGTTGCCAGGGTTGGAGGATCTGAGCTACAGGGAGAGGCTGAACAGGCTGAGGCTGTTTTCCCTGGAGCGTCAGAGGCTGAGGGGTGACCTTATAGAGGTTTACAAAATTATGAGGGGCATGGATAGGATAAATAGACAAAGTCTTTTCCCTGGGGTCGGGGAGTCCAGAACTCGAGGGCATAGGTTTAGGGTGAGAGGGGAAAGATATAAAAGAGACCTAAGGGACAACTTTTTCATGCAGAGGGTGGTACGTGTATGGAATGAGCTGCCAGAGGATGTGGTGGAGGCTGGTACAATTGCAACATTTAAGAGGCATTTGGATGGGTATATGAATAGGAAGGGTTTGGAGGGATATGGGCCGGGTGCTGGGAGGTGGGACTAGATTGGGTTGGGATATCTGGTCGGCATGGACAGGTTGGACCGAATGGTCTGTTTCCACGCTGCACATCTCTGACTCTATGACTCTATCCAGCCTCCCTCAAACCCTCCATTCTCAGACATATCCTGGTACAACCTTTTTGAACTCTCTCCAGTTTAATAATATCCTTCCTGTAACTGGGTGACCAGAACTGGACATGGTTTTCCAGAACAGGCCTCACCAATGTCCTGTACAATCTGAACCGGACATCCCAACCCCTATACTCTAAGGGCTGAGCAATAAACTCACGTTAAATGCTGAATGCCTTCTGAACCACTCAGTCTACCTGTGACCCAAACTTCAAAGAACCATGTACCTGCACCCCTAGGTCTCTCTGTTCTATAGCACTACCCAGGGCCCTAGCACTAACACAGTGTTAGTGCCAAGATGCAGTGGGTGGTTGGGATGCACAGTTCGGAATGAGATGGCTACAATAATGGGGGTTGGGGCGATTGTTGAAGGTAGAGCCAGAATGGGAGCAGAGATGTCATGGGCCACCTCACTGAGATCTCCCAAGACCATGACGTTGATGTGATCATCCACAACAATCCCAGAAAGTCAAAGCTTTGTTCACAACAGACAGGTTAAAGGAAGGTTCCTCACAGGGTATGGGACCAATTGGATAACATTCTCAAAGACACTCACTAGGCCAAGTGGTCTACCTTTAAAATTCCCATCCTCCCTTTCAAATCCCGTATCTAGAATCCCCTAAAGCCTTGCTCCCTCCAAGATCCCTGCCCTCCTTCAGTTCTGCACACGGAGTTTACCCACAATTGATAATTGTGCCTGCTAGTAGTCTCAGCCTCAAATTCTCACTCCAACCTTCTCCATCTCTCTCTCTCACCGTATCTCCCTCGCTCACTGTCTCTCTCCCTCTCTCACCCTCTCTCTCTCTCACTGTCTCTCTCTCTCTCTCACCCTCTCTCTCTCTCTCACTGTCTCTCTCTCTCACTGTCTCTCTCTCTCACTCGCTCACTGTCTCTCTCTCTCACTGCCTCTCTCTCGCTCACTGTCTCTCTCTGTCTCACTCTCTCTCTCTCTCTCACTGTCTCTCTCTCTCTCTCGCTCACTGTCTCTCTCTCTCTCTCTCTCTCACTCACTGCCTCTCTCTTGCTCACTGTCTCTCTCTCTCTCTCTCTCACTCTCTCTCACTCTCTCTCTCTCACACTGTCTCTCTCTAATTCACTGTCACTCTCACACACAATCACTATCTCTCTCTCTGTCTCTGGGTCACACTCTCTCTGGGTTTTTCTCTCGCTCACTGTCTCTCTCTCTCACTGTTTTTTTCTCTCTCACTGTCTCTTTCTTACACACAATCACTCTCTCTCTCTCTCTTTCACTGTCTCTCTCTCTCTTGCTTTTTCCCTCTCTCTCTTTTCCACTTTCTCTATTACTGTGTCTCTTTCTCTCTCTCACTCAGTCTCTCTCTCTCTTTCTTTCTCATTGCCTCACTCTCTCTCACCTCTTTCTCACTGTCTTTCTTTCTCTCTCAGTCTCTCTCTCTCTTTCTTTCTCATTGCCTCACTCTCTCTCACCTCTTTCTCACTGTCTTTCTTTCTCTCTCAGTCTCTCTCTCTCACTCTCTCTTACACAATTACTGTCTCTCTATCTCTCTCTCACTGTCTCTCTCACTCTCTCTCTCTCTCTCTCTGTCAGACTGCCTCTCTCTCACTGTTTCTCTCTCTCTCTCTCTTTCACTCACACACACACACACTCTCTCATTGTGTTTTTCTCTCTCTCTCACTGTCTCTCTCTCACACACACAACCACTATCTCTCTCACTTTCACTGTCTCTCTCACTGTTTCTCTCACATTGCCTCTCTCCCTCACTTTCTCTCTCTCTCTGTTTGTGTGTGTGTGTGTGCGCGCGCGCGCGCGCGTGTGGCTGTGTCACTCTCTCTCTCTGAGTTTCTCTCTCTCTCAC
This sequence comes from Hemiscyllium ocellatum, assembly GCF_020745735.1. Taxonomy (NCBI): domain Eukaryota; kingdom Metazoa; phylum Chordata; class Chondrichthyes; order Orectolobiformes; family Hemiscylliidae; genus Hemiscyllium; species Hemiscyllium ocellatum. The sequence continues at coordinate 9,750,323 of NC_083401.1, read as the reverse complement.
TGTCTCTATCTCTAATACACAATCAGTGTCTGTCTCCCTCTCTCACTGTCTCTCTTTCTCACACACTCTCTCACTGTCTCTCTCTCTCTTTCTCACACAATCGCTGTCTCTGTCTCTCTCTCACTCTCACACTCTCTCTCTCGCACACTCTCTCTCTCCCCCTCTCTCCCTGTGCCCCCTCTTTAAGCCGTTCCTCTTTAGCCCAGTGTTTGGTGATCAGAGTGACTGCTACCATAAATGGCTCCATGGGAAATTCAGATTGCTAGCTCTCATTAAGCTGTGATATTTCACTCCATGAAAGCTGCTATGTATAACAAGCTATTGTTGGTGATATCTGAAGGTCTGGTGACTTCAACAGGAAGGACAGCCTGGGCTGAGCATCCCACTGTCAGTTAAAAATAACTTCCATGGTTTTTTTAGCCGCCCTTATGCCCTGGAGTTCTGAGATTATTTTTAAAACCTATTCACCAGATGTGGGCGTTGCTGACTGGCTCAGAGCTCATCACCTGTTGATTTTTGAGAAGGTAGAGAGTTTGGAAAGTGCTGTCTGAGGATCTTTGGGGAATTCCTGCGGTGCAACTTCTTCCCCTGAGTATCGGTGGTGGAGGGAGCCAGTATTGACAGTGCTGGATGGGACACTGGTCAAGGACCGGACTTTGTCCTGGACGGGCATAGAGATGTACAGACACTTCGGTCCAACTCATCCATGCCGACCATTAATCTAGTCCCACCTGCCAGCACCCGGCCCATATCCCTCCAAACCCTTCCTATTCATATACCCATCCAGATGCCTCTTAGATGTTGTAATTGTACCAGCCTCCACCACATCCTCTGGCAGCTCATTCCATACACATACCATCCGCTGTGTGAAAACGTTGCCCCTAAGGTCTCTTTTATATCTTTCCCCTCTCACCCTGAACCTCTAATTCTAGACTCCCCCACCCCAGGGAAAAGACCTTGTCTACTTACCCTATCCATGCTCCTCATAATTTTATAAGGTCACCCCACAGCCTCTGACGCTCCAGGGAAAACAGCCCCAGCCTGTTCAGCCTCTCCCTGTAGCTCAAATCCTCCAACATCCTTGTAAATCTTTTCTGAACACTTTCAAGTTTCACAACATCTTTCTGATAGGGAAGTGTAGAGGGAGCGTTACTCTGTATCTAACCCCGTGCTGTCCCTGTCCTGGGAGTGTTTGATGGGGGACAGTGTAGAGGGAGCTTTACTCTGTATCTAACCCTGTGCTGTCCCTGTCCTGGGAGTGTTTGATGGGGACAGTGTAGAGGGAGCTTTATTCTGTATCTAACCCCATGCATCCCTGTCCTGGGAGTGTTTGATGGGGACAGTGTTGCACACAACATTCCAACAGTGGCCTAACCAATGCCCTGTACAGCCGCAACATGGGGGTGGGAGGCTCTGTGGATGGGAGAGCGGTCTGGGGGTCTGGGCAGTTGGGTGTTTCCCTCACGATCAAGGTCTACCCCGTGAGTACCCCCTGTGTTCTGGGAGGCCAGCTCTCTGCTCAATGCCTAACTTGAAAGTTTCCAACTTACCCAGTCCACACCACGCCCTCAATAACACTCCGCCAGTGTGTCCCCATAGCAACCTCCACAGCTCAGATCACAACGGTTTGGTCAGACAAAATAAAATAATGCTCCCTCCCCACTGTCCCCATCAAACACTCCCAGGGACAGGGACAGCACGGGGTTAGATACAGGGTAAAGCTTCCTCTACACTGTCCCCATCAAACACTCCCAGGACAGGGACAGCACGGGGTTAGATACAGAGTAACGCTCCCTCTACACTGTCCCCATCAAACACTCCCAGGACAGGGACAGCACGGGGTTAGATACAGGGTAAAGCTCCCTCTACACTGTCCCCATCAAACACTCCCAGGACAGGGACAGCACGGGGTTAGATACAGGGTGAAGCTCCCTCTACACTGTCCCCATCAAACACTCCCAGGACAGGGACAGCACGGGGTTAGATACAGGGTAAAGCTCCCTCTACACTGTCCCCATCAAATACTCCCAGGACAGGGACAGCACGGGGTTAGATACAGAGTAAAGCTCCCTCTATACTGTCCCCATCAAACACTCCCAGGACAGGGACAGCACGGGGTTAGATACAGAGTAAAGCTCCCTCTACACTGTCCCCATCAAACACTCCCAGGACAGGGACAGCACGGGGTTAGATACAGAGTAAAGCTCCCTCTATACTGTCCCCATCAAACACTCCCAGGACAGGGACAGCATGGGGTTAGATACAGAGTAAAGCTCCCTCTACACTGTCCCCATCAAACACTCCCAGGACAGGGACAGCACGGGGTTAGGTGCAGAGTAAAGCTCTCTCTACACTGTCCCCATCAAACACTCCCAGGACTGGGACAGCACAGGGGTTAGATACAGGGTAAAGCTCCCTCTACACTGTCCCCATCAAACACTCCCAGGACAGGGACAGCACGGGGGTTAGATACAAAGTAAAGCTCCTTCTACACTGTCCCCATCAAACAGTCCCAGGACAGGGACAGCACGGGGGTTAGGTACAGAGTAAAGCTCCCTCTACACTGTCCCCATCAAACACTCCCAGGACAAGGACAGCATGGGGTTAGATACAGAGTAAAGCTCCCTCTACACTGTCCCCATCAAACACTCCCAGGACAGGGACAGCATGGGGTTAGATACAGAGTAAAGCTCCCTCTACACTGTCCCCATCAAACACTCCCAGGACAGGGACAGCATGGGGTTAGATACAGGATAAAGCTCCCTCTACACTGTCCCCATCAAGCACTCCCAGGACAGGGACAGCATGGGGTTAGATTCAGAGTAAATCTCCCTCTACACTGTCCCCATCAAACACTCCCAGGACTGGGACAGCACGGGGGTTAGATACAGAGTAAAGCTCTCTCTACACTGTCCCCATCAAACACTCCCAGGACAGGGACTGCACGGGGTTAGATACAGAGTAAAGCTCCCTCTACACTGTCCCCATCAAACACTCCCAGGACTGGGACAGCACGGGGGTTAGGTACAGAGTAAAGCTCCCTCTACACTGTCCCCATCAAACACTCCCAGGACAGGGACAGCACGGGGGTTAGATACAGAGTAAAGCTCTCTCTACACTGTCCCCATCAAACACACCCAGGACTGGGACAGCACGGGGTTAGATACAGAGTATAGCTCCCTCTACACTGTCCCCATCAAACACTCCCAGGACAGGGACAGCACGGGGTTAGATACAGAGTAAAGCTCTCTCTACATTGAGTGCTAACCCTGTCACAGGTGATAAGGTGCCTCTTGTCTCTGAGTGAAGGGAAGTGTGTGTTGGGAGGAGCAGCCTCTGATTGAGTGTGAATTCCTGTAGGGAGATGCCGGACTGTCCCTTGGGAGCTCCCTCAGCCTCCCGTGCATTCAGCACGGATATGGAACGGAAATGCAGTCTCCATGTATTCGGAGAGGCAGGTCAGGGAGCTATTGTTCCCCAGCACGCAACCTCAAACCAGCACCGCCCTGAGGAGGCAGAGGCTGGTTCACCACCCTGGTTAGAGACAGCCATGACCATTCCTCATGACCAGGAGGGGCACGAGATCAGAGAGAGAGGCCTGAGGGAGGATAGGGAGACAGCAAGTGTCAGGGAGCGAGAGTGAGAGTAACACAGAGATAAATATTCGGAATAACATTGAGTGACACAGAGAGAGGCAGAGAGAGACAGGGAGAAAGAAAGATAGAGAGATAGAGACAGAGAGAGAGAGAGACAGAGAGAGAAAGACAGAGATTGAGAGACAGGGAGAGGGAGTGAGATTGACCAAGATAGACAAACATTGAGGGGGAGAGACAGTGATAGAGGCAGAGAGAGAGAGAGAGAGAGAGACACACAGACAGAGAGGCAGGCAAAGAGAAAGAGAGACAGTGAAAGAGCTAGACAGATAGAGAGAGTGATACACACATGGAAAGAAAGGGGACACTGGAAGATAGAGGGACAGAGAGAGAGAGATTAGAACGAGAGATAGCACCAGCACAAGGGATGAGAAAGAGAGAAATAGAGAGGAGAGAATTCAGTGCAGGCCAACTGGGAGTGAGGGAGTGTGGAAGGAGAGGGTGGTAGGTGAGGGTGTTCAGTGTGAGGAATGAAGGGTGACAGTGCTGGAGCTGTGAGTTTCTCCCCCCCCCACACACACACAGTTTCTCCCTCTCAGGTTTGCTCCCCCATTTCTCCCCCAGTTTCCCTGCCCCATTTCTACCCCCATTTCTACCCCCATTTCTACCCCCAGTTTCTCCCCTAGTTTCTCCCCTCAGTTTTTCCCTCCATTTCTGCCTCATTTCTCCCCCAGTTTCTCCCCCAGTTTCTCCCTTCAGTTTCTCCCCCGTTTGTGCCCTAGTGACTCACTCCCCCAGTTTCTACCCCCAGTTTCTCCCCCAGTTTCTCCCCCCCCCGTTTCTCCCCCCATTTCTGCCCTAGTGACTCACCCCCCCCAGTTTCTCCCCCCAGTTTCTCCCCCAGTTTCTCCCCCCCCATTTCTCCCCCCATTTCTGCCCTAGTGTCTCACCCCCCCCAGTTTCTCCCCCCCGTTTCTCCCCCCATTTCTGCCCTAGTGACTCACTCCCCCAGTTTCTCCCCCCCCCGTTTCTCCCCCCATTTCTGCCCTAGTGTCTCACCCCCCCCAGTTTCTCCCCCCAGTTTCTACCCCCAGTTTCTCCCCCAGTTTCTCCCCCCCGTTTCTCCCCCCATTTCTGCCCTAGTGTCTCACCCCCCCCAGTTTCTCCCCCCAGTTTCTACCCCCAGTTTCTACTCCCCAGTTTCTCCCCCCACAGTTCCCAGTTTCTCCCCCGTTTCTCGACCCCCCCCCCCCCCCCCCCATTTCTCCCTCAGGTTTCCTCCCTGTTTTCTCCCCCATCTCCGTTTCTCCCTCCAGTTTTTACTCCCCACCCCGACCCCATTCCCACCGACCCCCCCCACTTCCCCTCCCAATTTCCCCTCCCCCGATCCCAGCCTCTGGCCTGACTGTGGGGAGGGCAGTAGCTGTTAGAGTTGTACTGAGGGGGTTTAATGTGTTCCAGATTGTGGAGATTTAGTTTCTCCCACTGTCGCCTGGCACCAGTCCAAGGAGGAAAAGAGAGAACACAATTACGGCCTGCCCTTTTCCCAGGGACGGGGTTAACCCTTTCCTCTGCCTCGCCATGGCAACAGGGTGACAGGGCCCAAAATCCCACCCCATTCCCAGCTCCTTCAAACCTGCCGACTGGGCCCGGACCACCCCAGCTCAGCTAACTCCCACCGAGGGGTTACTTACTCACTCCTGGGATGTGTGTCACTGGCATTTATTGCCTGTCCCTAGTTGCCCCTTGAGAAGGTGGGGGTGAGCTGCCTCCTTGAACCGCTGCAGTCCATGTGCTGTCGGGTTGACCCACAATGCCCTGAGGGAGGGAATTCCGGGATTTTGACCCAGTGACAAGGAAGGAATGGCGAGATATTCCCAAGTCAGGATGGGGAGTGGCTGGGAGGGGGTGGTGTTCCCATGTACCTGCTACCTTTGTCCTTCTAGATGGAAGTGGTCATGGGTTTGGAAGGTGCTGCCCGTAAATTGTTGGTGAATTTCTGCTGCGCATCTTGTAGATGGTACACCCTGCAGCTACTGGGTGTCAGTGGTGGAGGGAGGGGATATTTCTGAATGCGCTGCCAATCAAGTGGGGGCTTGACTGTTAATCCACTGAGCCAGGTCATGTTCTGGGACCTAAGTTCGTATCTCCCCCTGTCAGATGGTGGAATTTCATCACAGTAAAAGTCTGGATTTAAGGCTCTAGTGATACATGAAATTGTCAGGAAAAGCCCATTTGTGTCACTGATGTCCTTCAGGGAAGGAACCTGCCCTCCTTACCTGGTCTGGCCTACATGTGACTCCAGACCCACAGCAAGGTGGGTGACTCTTAACTGCCCTCTGGGCAATTAGGGATGGGCAATAAATGCTGGGCCGAGCCAGAGATGAAAATGTGTTGCTGGAAAAGCGCAGCAGGTCAGGCAGCATCCAAGGAGCAGGAGAATCGACATTTCGATCATGAGCCCTTTCCTGAAGGGCTGAACCTCCTATACTACCCTTAGAGTGTCAAAGTGAGATTAGATTAGATTCCCTACAGTGTGGAAACAGGCCCTTTGGCCCAACCAGTCCACACTGACTCTTTGAAGAGTAACCCACCCAGACCCACTTCCCTCTGACTAATACACCTAACACCACGGGCAATTTAACATGGCCAATTCACCCTGACCCGCACATCTTTGGACTGTAGGAGGAAACCGGAGCACCCGGAGGAAACCCACACAGACACGGGGAGAACGTGCAAACTCCACACAGACAGTTACCCGAGGCTGGAATCGAACCTGGGACCCTGGCACTGAGAGGCGGTAGTGCTAACCACTGAGCCACTTCCTAACGTCACTCCTGAACAGTCTGTCCCTGATTTTGAGACCACACCGCCCCCCCGCCCCCCGATTATCTTGTCGTTTTTATCGGGAGCTTGCTGTACATGAATTGGTTTACCCCATTCCAAACGGTGACAACTTCCCTGAGAGATTTCTTTCATGTGATGGTGAAAAATGCTACGGAAATGCAGGCCCTGATGTTTCTCTTCGATTCACTGAGCAAATTGGATCTTTACTGCTGGAACTGGTGATGAGTGCTGACTCAGGTTTCCATGGAGATTGTCCAGGGTTCTTGGCCACTAGAGGATTGTGGGTAAGCGCTATCAGAGAGCCAGCACAGTGCAATGGGACAAATGGCCTCCCTCTATCCCATTTCATTCGGCAGTGCTGCTTTCCTGGCATTGCTCGGTGCTGACGTCATTAGCAGGGCCTGGAAAACAAGGCAGAGGGACGGTCACAGCCCAGGAAGCTCTGCTCCCAGGTCAGACCAGCACCAGTCTGAACCTCAGCCCTTGGGGAGCTGTCAATGCAGCCTCTCCTGTTAATCTGAGGGGGTCCAGGCCTCACACACTCTCTGGGAATGGCGAGGAACATCTGGAACTGTGTGGAAATCCAGGACCAGGAAGACAACAGCCAAAGTATCACAGAGCAGTGAGGAAGATCTTGGAGCAGTGAGGAACACTTGGAACAGTGAGGAATATTTGGAACAGTTAGGACTAGTTTTGGTACAGTGAGGAATAATTTTGGAGCAGTGAGGAATATTTGGAACAGTGAGGAATAATTTTGGAGCAGTGAGGAACATCCTAGAGCTGTAAGGATTTTTTTGTAACCCTTAGAAACATCAACAAACAGAGGGATGTAGGTTCACAGGTCCCTGAAAGTGACAACACAAGTGACTAAGCTGGTCAAGAAGGCATTGGGCATGCTTGTCTTCATTGCTCAGGGCACTGAGTCACGTTGCAGCTGTTGTACACTGCTCTGGTCATCGGAAGGACGTACTTTTTAAATGCATCATGGGATGTGGGTATCACTGGCTAGACCATTATTTATTGCCCATCCCTAATTGCCCTGAGGGCAGTTAAGTGTCTTGTTGTGGGTCTGGAGTCATGTGTAGGCCAGACCAGGTAAGGATGGCAGTTTCCTTCCCTAAAGGACATTAGTGAACCAGATGGGATTTTCCCAATTATTGATTCATGGTCACCATTAGATGTTAATTTCCCAATTTTGATTTGTATCGAATTCAGGTTCCACCATCTGCCGTGGTCGGTCCCCAGAACATTCCCGGATTAACAGTCCCGTGATAATACCACCAAGACATCAGCTCCCCTCGGACGTTTGTGGAAAACGCTCACCAGGATGTTGCCTGGTTTGGAGGGTATTAGCTATGAGGAAAGTTTGGACAAACATTTTGGTTTGTTTTCACTCAGACTTTGGAGGCCGAGGGTCGAGCTGATAGAAGGTTGTAATATCATAGTCAGAGTCTTTCCCCAGGGTAAAAATTGTGGGGTGGTGCTGGAAAAGCACAGCAGTTCCACACACTTGACTCTGACCACCAGCATCTGCAGTCCTCACTTTCTCCCAGGGTAGAAATGACAGTTCCTAGGGGGCAGAGGTCAAAGGTGAAAGGGGGGATATTTGAAGGAGATGCGAGAGGCAGCTCTTTCACACAGAGGGTGGTAAATGCTGCCAGGGGAGGGGGTTGGGGGCAGATACAATTTCATTTAAGAGGCATTCTAAGAGATACACGAATAGGTAGGGAATAGAGGGACAAGATTAGAGTGGTGCTGGAAAAGCACAGCAGGTCAGGCAGCATCTGAGGAGCAGGAGAGTCAACACTTCGAGCAAAAGCCCTTCATCAGGAATAGCGGGATATGGATTGTAAAAGGTTTCCAGTTTGGGAAACACAGCATGTGTTGGCACAGGCTTGATGGGCTGAAGGGCCTGTGCCTGCTCTCAGTTCATTCGCAGGATGAAGAAAATCTTCGACTAATGAGGATCCTCGAGAGAAGGGAGGAAGGTGAGGGAGCAGTTGGTGATCCTGGGGGATAGGTGCGATGTATGTGGGTAAGTGAGGAACAGCCAGACCAGCCCAGATGGTGAACTGGGAGGGACACCTGGAACCTTGCTCCCATTCTAACCAAATTCCGACAGGTCATCCCGGCTCCCTCAGCACGGGAGTGGGAGTGATCTCCGTGGAAACTGAGGGAGATGGCTTCTAGGCAGCTGTTGTCCTCCTCTTCCAGTGAGATAACTCACCAAGACCCATGCCCTCTGGTAATGGAGCTCACCATTGAGACGATCCCAGCCAATGAGGCGATCCCTCCCATTCTGTGGCTGCACGCCATCCAATCGCTGTCTTCCCACAGCACGCCCCTCCCTCGCCCAACTCTCGGAATCAGAAAGGGCAAGAGGCCATTCAGCCCCTCGCACCAGCTCCACAAACAGACTCAACTGCTTGGAATAAATACACAGAGCTCCCAAGGGTGGGTGGGGGGGGTGGGGGTGGGTGGGATGGGGTGGTTGAGCGCCTCTCCAGCTCTGGAGCAGTTGTCATGCGCTGTGGGAGGTTTGGTCAGCTTACCTGAGACAGGATGTTCTGCCGATGGACTGAGTTTACCAGACTGATTCCTGGGTATGAAGGGAGACTGGATTGGTTGGGACTCTACTCACTGGAGTTTACAAGCATGGGGGTGGAAAATCATAGAAATCGATGACATTCTAACAGGGAGCCCGGGGAATTCTCTGGCACAGGAAGTGCATTGAATGTTTTCTGGAAGAATCGGATCTAGATCTTAGGGCTAAAAGAGATCGGAGAGTCTGGGGGCAGGAAGAGGGACTGAGTTCAATCCTCGGACATGATCCCAGTGAATAGTAGGACAGGCTTGAGGGGCCAAATGGCCCGCTCCTGGTCCTAGTTACTATGTTTCTAAGTTTAATAAATCCTGGCTTTTTGAATCCAAAATGACCTCAGTGGGTTCTCCCCCCTTTGTCGGGATGGGATGGACCTTGATGCAGTGAGGTGTTTGTGTGTTTATTGGAGGTGAGGGTGGGGGATTATTTTGTTTTTAATTCAGTCATTTGTTGAGGCCATCACTGGCTAGACCAGCATTTATTACCCAGGGGACAGTTGAGAATCACCCACAATGCCGTGGGTCTGGAGTCACGTATAGGCCAGGCCAGGTAAGGATGGTGGTCTCTTTCCTGAAAGGACATTAGTGAACCAGATGGGTTTTTCCACTAACTATTGTCCCATGGCCATCATTAGGCACAAAATTCAAGATTAACCCCACTACCTGACATGGTGGGATCTGAACCCAGGCTCCCAGAGTCTCTGGATTAACATACCAGAATAGCACCACTAGGCCAGCACCTCATGTGTACATGTAACCTGGAGTGTGTGTGCTTACTTGAATGTGCGTGTGTGTGTGAGAGCGAGTGAGTGTATTTGTGTGTATATGTGAGAGAGTGTGTTGTGTGTGTATGGGAGAGTGTGTTGTGTGTATATATGTGTGTGTGAGTGGGTGAGTGTGTGTATGTGTGTGTGTAGGAGGGAGTGTGTGTGACTGTGTATGTGTGTAAGCGAGAGTGTTGAGTGGGTGTGAGCGAGATTGCATGTGTCTAAGTGAGTCTGTGAGAGAGTGTGAGTATGTTGAGTGGGTGAGGGAAAGAGTTTGACAGTGTATGCTTGAGAGTGTGTGTATGAGTGAGCGTGTAAGGGTGTGTTGAGTGAGTGTGTGTGTGAGCCTGTGAGTGTGTGAAAGTGTGTGTGTTAGAGTATGTGTGAGTGTATGGAAGAGAGAGAGTGTGTACAAGTGTGTGTGAGTGTCAGTTTGTGTGTGTTTGTGCAAGTGTGTGTGAGTGAGTGTGTGTGAGAGTGTGGGTGTGTGTGAGATTGATAGTGTGTGTGTGTGTGTGAGAGGAAGTGTGTGTGAGAGTGTGAGTGTCTGAGAGAGTGAGTGTGACTGTGAGTGAGAGAGTATGTATTTGTGAGTGAATGTGAGACAGTGTGAGTCTGTGAGTGTGTGAAAGTGAGTGTTAAGGTGTGAGACAGTGTGTATAAGTGAGTGTGTGAGAGAGTGTGTGTGTTGAGTGGGTGAGGGAAAGGGTTTGAGCATGAGTGTGTGTGTATGAGTGAGCATGGGAGGGTGTATTGAGTGGATATGTGTGTTTGTGAGTGTGAGAGAGTGTGTGTGAGTGTAAGTGAGTGAGTGTGTGAGTATGAGAGAGATTGAGTGTGAGTGTGTGTGTGTGAGTGTGAGAGTGTGAGTGTAAGTGTGAGTGTGTGTGTGAGTGTAAGTGTGTGTAAGAGTGAGTGAGTGTAAACGTGTGTGAGTGTAAGAGTGTGTGTAAGAGTGTGTGTGCGTGTGAGAGTGTGTGTGTGTGAGAGTGTGTGTGAGACTATGTGAGTATAAGAGTGTGTGTGAGAGTAAGAGTGTGTGTGAGTGTGAGAAAGTGTGTGAGTGTATGAGTGTGTGTGAATATGAGAGTGAGTGTGTAAAAGTGTGTGTGTGAGTGTGAGAGTATGTGTGAGTATAAAAGTGTGTGAGAGTAAGAGTGTGTGTGAGTGTGAGTGTGTGTGAGTGTGAGTGTTTGAGAGTGTGTGTGTGTGTGAGTATGAGAGTGAGTGTGTAAGAGTGAGTGTGAGAGAGTGTGTGAGTATAAAAGTGTGTGAGAGTAAGAGTGTGAGTGTGTGTGAGTGTGTGAGTGTGTGTGAGTATGAGAGTGAGTGTGTAAGAGTGAGTGTGAGAGTGTGTGTGAGTATAAAAGTGTGTGAGAGCAAGAGTGTGTGTGAGTGTGTGTGAGTGTGTGAGTGTTTGAGTGTGTGTGTGTGTGTGTAAGAGTGTGTGTGAGTATGAGAGTGAGTGTGTAAGAGTGAGTGTGAGAGTGTGTGTGAGTGTGAGAATGTGTGTATGAGAGTGTGTGCGTGAGAGTGAGTGTGTGAGTGTGAGAGTGTGTGTGAGAGTGTATGAGTGTGTGTGTGTGAGAGAGTGTGTGTGTGGGTGTAAGTGTGTGTGTGAGTGTGTGTGAGTGTAAGTGTGTGAGTGTGTGTGTGAAAGTGTATGAGAGAGTGTGTGTGTGTGAGTGTGTGTGTGTGTGTGAAAGTGTGTGTGTGAGTGTGAGAGTGTATGAGAGAGAGAGTGTGTGTGTGTGTGTGTGTGTGTGTGTGTGTAAGTGTGAGAGTGAGTTTGTGTCGGTGCTTTCCCTGAGTTGCTGCGATGCAGCTGTTGAAGGGTTAATGCAGGCCGTGCTGAGGCTGAGTGTATCGCTCAGGAAGGGGCTGCTTCGGGGAGTTGGAGCTGAGCTCTGGAGCAGACTGTATCCACAGCCCTCCCTCACATACTCAGATGGTAAGGAGCTGGGGGACAGCAGGCGCACTATTGGTGATTGTGGGCAGAGTCCGCTCACCTTGGGGCTGGAGGGCAGACAGAGAGGGGCAGAACCACACCACCCGCAAGCTCAGAGCCTCCTCTCAGACATCTCCTTCACTTCTCGTTTCTCCCAGGATCCTGGCACTGTATTCCCAGCCACAGACCGGGAATGTTGTACTGAAGGCATTGACCAACACAAGGTAGGATGGTGCCTTGGGATCTTCTCAGCTCGGGACTGGTCTGCTCTGGCTAGGACTATCCCTCAGGGCAATGGTTTTCTGAAGTTAACCATTTCAGTGTCTCTGGTCTGACACAGGAGGGAGGGATGGAGGGAGAGGTTCCCCATCTCTCTCTCTCCCCTCGCTGCAGGAAGAAGAATTTAGAGTCAAGCGTTCCACAGGGGCTGAAACAATACCCCAGGCTCAGGGGGGCGGTGGGAGGGAGGGGGGTGGGGAGAGATCTTCCAAATCCAACACAGATTCTGTTTTACCCAAATCACCACGTTGTGGATCAGTACTGAGGGAGTGCCACACTGTCAGAGGGTCAGTACTGAGGGAGTGCCACATGGTCAGAGGGTCAGTACTGAGGGAGTGCTGCACTGTCAGGGGGTCAATACTGAGGGAGTGCCACACTGTCAGAGTGTCAGTAGTAAGGGAGTGCTGTACTGTCAGAGGGTCAGTACTGAGGGAGTGCCTCACTGTCAGAGGGTCAGTCCTGAGGGAGTGCCGCACTGTCAGAGGGTCAGTACTGAGGGAGTGCCGCACTGTCAGAGGGTCAGGACTGAGGGAGTGCCGCACTATCAGAGGGTCAGTACTGAGGGAGTGCCACACTGTCAGAGGGTCAGTACTGAGGGAGTGCCACACTGTCAGAGGGTCAATACTGAGGGAGTGCTGCACTGTCAGAGGGTCAGTACTGAAGGAATGCCACACTGTCGGAGGATCAGTACTGAGGGAGTGCCGCACTGTCAGAGGGTCAGTACTGAGGGAGTGTCGCACTGTCAGAGGGTCAGTACTGAGGGAGTGCCGCACTGTCAGAGGGTCAGTACTGAGGGAGTGCTGCACTGTCAGGGGGTCAGTACTGAGGGTGTGCTGCACTGTCAGAGGGTCAGTATTGAGGGAGTGCTGCACTGTCAGAGGGTCAGTACTGAGGGTGTGCTGCACTGTCAGAGGGTCAGTATTGAGGGAGTGCTGCACTGTCAGAGGGTCAGTACTGAGGGAGTGCTGCATTGTCAGAGGGTCAGTACTGAGGGTGTGCTGCACTGTCAGAGGGTCAGTACTGAGGGTGTGCTGCACTGTCAGAGGGTCAGTATTGAGGGAGTGCCGCACTGTCAGAGGGTCAGTACTGAGGGAGTGCTGCACTGTCAGAGGGTCAGTACTGAGGGAGTGCTGCACTGTCAATTGAATCCTATGCGTTAGTAATTCTGTCTTATTCATGTCTACTCTTGCTTCTTGGTTGTATTTAAATGATCCCATGAGCTGTCTGTCGGAGCCTGGGTATTTTCCCTGCAGTTTGTTTTGCCATGAGGAGAAATGTTTTCACCCAGAGAACATAGCACAGTACAGCACAGTACAGGCCCTTCAGCCCTTCATATTGCGCTGGCCTTTATCCTACTTTCAGATCAGACTAGCCTACGTACCTAGGTAGATGAGAGTAAACCGGTTGATGTGGTGTATATGGATTTCAGCAAGGCATTAGATAAGCTTCCCCATGGCAGGCTATTGTACAAAATGCGGAGGATTGGGATTGTGGGAGATATAGCAGTTTGGATCAGAAATTGGCTTGCTGAAAGAAGACAGAGGGTGGTGGTTGATGGGAAATGTTCATCCTGGAATCCAGTTACCAGTGGTGTACCACAAGGGTCAATGTTGGGTCCACTGCTGTTCATCATTTTTGTAAACAACCTGGATGAGGGTGTAGAAGGATGGGTTAGTAAATTTGCGGATGACACTAAGGTTGGCAGAGTTGTGGATAGTGACGAAGGATGTAGTAGGTTACAGAGAGACATAGATAGGATGCAGAGCTGGGCTGAGAGGTGGCAAATGGAGTTTAATGTGGACAAGTGTGAGGTGATACACTTTGGACGGAGTAATCGGAATGCAAAGTACTGGGCAAATGGTAAGATTCTTGGAAGTGTAGATGAGCAGAGAGATCTCGGTGTCCATGTACACAGATTCCTGAAAGTTGCCACCCAGGTTGACAGGGTTGTTAAGAAGGCATACAGTGTTTTGGCCTTTATTAATAGAGGGACTGAGTTCCGGAACCAGGAGGTTATGCTGCATCTGTACAAAGCTCTGGTACGGCCACACTTGGAGTATTGTGTACAGTTTTGGTCACTGCATTATTGGAAGGATGTGGAAGTTTTGGAAAGGGTGCAGAGGAGATTTACTAGGATGTTGCCTGGTATGGAGGGAATGTCTTACGAGGAAAGGCTGAGGGACTTGAGGCTGTTCTCGTTAGAGAGAAGAAGGTTGAGAAGTGACCTAATAGAGACATGCAAGATAATCAGAGGGTTAGATAGGGTGGACAGGGAGAGCCTTTTTCCAAGTATGGGGACAGCAAACACGAGGGGACACAACTTTAAAGTGAGGGGGGATAGGTATAAGACAGATGTCAGAGGTAGTTTCTTTACTCAGAGAGTAGTAAGGGTATGGAATGCTTTGCCTGCAATGGTAGTAGATTCGCCAAGTTTAAGTCATCATTGGACAGGCATATGGACGTACATGGAATAGTGTAGGTGGGATGGGCTTCAGATTAGTATGACAGGGCGGTGCAACATCGAGGGCCGAAGGGCCTGTACTACGCTGTAATGTTCTATGTCCTATATTCTACGTACCCTTCATTGCACTATCATCCATGTGCCTATCCAAGAATCACCTAAATGTCCCTAATGTATCTGACTCTACTACCACTGCTGGCAGTGCATTCCACACACCCACGATTCTCTGTGTAAAGAACCTCTGGCATCTCCCCTAAACCTTCCTCCAATCACCTTAAAATGATGCTCCCTCATGATAGCCATTTCCTACGTGGGAAAAAGTCTCTGACTATCCACTCTATCTATGCCTTTCATCATCTTGTCTATCTCTATCAAGTCACCTCTCACCCTTCTTCACTCCAATGAGAAAAGCCCGAGCTCCCTCAACCTTTCTTCGTAAGACATGCCCTCCAGTCCAGGCAGCAACGTGGTAAATCTCCTCTGCACTCTTCCTAAAGCTTCCACATCCTTCCTATAATGAGGCAACCAGAACTGAACACAATATTCCAAATGTGGTCTAACCAGGGCTTTATACAGCTGCAGCATAACTGAGCGGCTTTTAAACTCAAGCCCCCTGCTCATGAAAGCCAACACACCATACCCCTATTTAACAGTCCTTGTGTGGCACCCTTGAAGGATTCATGCACTTGGACCCCAATGACCCTCTGTTCCTCCACATCGCCAAGAATCTGCCTTTCACCTTGTATTCTGCATTCAAGTTCACCCTTCCAAAATGAATCACTTCACACCTTTCCAGGTTGAACTCCATCTGCCACTTCTCAGTCCAGCTCTGTATCTGTCAGAGTCTCGTTGCAACCTACAACAGCCCTCCACACGATCCACAACTCCACCAACCTTCGTGCCAGCAGCAAGCTTAGTAAGCCACCCTTTTGCTTCCTCATTCAAGTCATTTATAAAAATCACAAAGAGCAGGGGTCCCAGAACTGATCTCTGTGGAACACCATTGGTCATTGAGATCCAGGCTGAATACTTTCCATCTACTACCAACCTCTGTCTTCTATGGGCCAGCCAATTCTGTGTCCGGACAGACAGATTTCCCTGTATCCCAGACCTCCTCGCTTCCTGAATGAGCTTACTAAGGGAAATCTTATCAAACGCCTTGTTAAAATCCATATACTGCTCTACCCTCATCAATGTGTTTTGTCAAAGAATTCAGTAAAAGTTTCTGAGGCATGACCTGCCCCTCCCAAAGCCATGCTGACTATCTCTAATCAAACTATGGTGCGCCTGTGGAAATCTCTTCCATTTCAAAGCGGTTTGAGGCCAAAACATTGTAAGTTGTTTAGAAGGAGTTCAGTATTGTTCTTCGGGCTAACGGGGTCAAAGGGTATAGGGGAGAAAGCAGGAACAGGGGTCAGAGTTGGGTGGTCAGCCATGAGGGTATGGAATGCTGGGTCGGACTAAAAGGGCCGAATGGCCTACAGCTGCGCACAATTTCTGTGTCTCTTTATTTCCACGGCTGGGATTCAGAAACAGAGGCACATAGTCATAGAGATGTACAGCACGGAAACAGACCCTTCGGTCCAACCTGTCCATGCCGACCAGATATCCCAACCCAATCTAGTCCCACCTGCCAGCACCCGGCCCATATCCCTCCAAACCCTTCCTATTCATATACCCATCCAAATGCCTCTTAACCGTCATAATTGTACCAGCCTCCACCACATCCTCTGGCAGCTCATTCCATACACATACCACCCTCTGCGTGAAAAAGTTGCCCCTTAGGTCTCTTTTATATCTTTCCCCTCTCACCCCTAAACCTATGCCCTCTAGTTCTGGACTCTCCCATCCCAGGGAAAAGACTTTGTCTTATTTATCCTATCCATGTCCCTTATAGAATATAGAACATAGAAAAATACAGCGCACTACAGGCCCTTCGGCCCTCGATGTTGCGCCGATCCAAGCCCACCTAACCTACACTAGCCCAATAACCTCCATATGTCTATCCAATGCCCGTTTAAATGCCCATAAAGAGGGAGAGTCCACCACTGCTATGGCAGGGCATTTCATGAACTCACGACTCGCTGAGTAAAGAATCTACCCCTAACATCTGTCCTATACCTACCACCCCTTAATTTAAAGCTATGCCCCCTCGTAATAGCTGACTCCATACGTGGAAAAAGGTTCTCATGGTCAACCCTATCTAAACCCCTAATTATCTTGTACACCTCTATCAAGTCACCCCTAAACCTTCTTTTCTCCAATGAGAACAGCCCCAAGTGCCTCAGCCTTTCCTCATACAATCTTCCTGCCATGCCAGGCAACATCCTGGTAAACCTCCTCTGCACCCGTTCCAGTGCCTCCACATCCTTCCTATAGGATGGCGACCAAAACTGCACACAATACTCCAGATGCGGCCGCACCAGAGTCTTATACAACTGCAACATCTTTTACTCCACCCTCAGTAAACTCCACCCTCACAGAGAGGTACAGAAATTGGGATCTTGCTGTGTATTATCAGGCTGCTATGTCTGTGTGTCCCCTCACTGACAGGACAGCTGTTGAAAGCACTGTCCTCTGGGTTACGAAGGGTTTCGGGGTACCCCGATGAGGTGTCCCGTGATGAAGGTGAACATTCCCTCACCCTCCCTCTCTTTGCTCCATCCTCCCCCAGACCCCTTCCCCTATCACCCGGCTGGTGGGTGGGAGAGCTGGGGGATGGGGGAACGGGAAGGTGGTGAGTCCTGCCTGGCTCCTGGTTCTTATCCACCTGGTCACAGGCAGAGAATCACTCACCTCCCCCCACCCACCCCTCTCTCCCCTGGTGTCCCCTGAAGATCGATCCTTGGCCCCGTCCTATTTCTGCCCCATTCCCACCCCAGTAGGAAGGCAGTCAGTGCCCTCTCTCAGCTCCCTGGTGGGGGTGGGGGTTGACGGGTGACAAACACCAGTTGCCATGCCAACGGACACCTCCCTGGCACTGTGAGGCAGCAGTGCTAACCACCATGCCACCCCAATTGCTATGACCCTGATATTAATATTGCTGCCTGGATCCTAGAATTCTCCCCAATATGAAGCCCATCGTCCAGTCTACCTCACCGCGTCTTTGAGACAGCTCTTCGATTGTCTGACTGATTGTGGCTCAGCCCTTTGTGTTCCTTTGGTAACTCACGTTTGAAGCAAATTCCATTGTGTCACTAATATCCCAGAATGTGTGGTGGGTGTCAGACAGCAGGGTTACTGACGCAGGGAGATAGGAGGCAGGGATACAGTGAGATATCGTTATGTTGGACGTTGCTCAGTGCTCAACGGTTCAAGTTGGTCAAAGAGTACATTTGTGGGTGACCAATGTGTGTCAGTGTGAGAGAGGTGTTCCTTCATTCACAGGATGAGGGTTTCATGGTCTCGGGTAATGTTTAATGCCCATCCCTAATTCCCCAGAGGGCAGTTAAGAGTCACCCACCTTGCTGTGGGTCTGGAGTCACATGTAGGCCAGACCAGGTAAGGAGGGCAGGTTCCTTCCCTGAAGGACATTGGTGACCCAGATGGGACTCTGTGACAGTCGATAGGGGTTTCACATTCAGAGTTTCATTGAATTCAATTTCACCATCTGCCAAAGGGATGGGCTTTTTCAAGTCATGTCCCAGACATGAGCCAGAGGCTCTGGATCACAGTCTAGTGACAATACCGACATGTTAGAGAGAGAGAGAGAGAGAAGGAGAGAGAGAATAGTGTCAGTATATTTGTGTGTGAGAATGTGCTAGTGAGAAAATATATGTTTGCATGTGTGAAACAGGGAGAGTGTGTGTGTGAGCGAGTGTGTGTATGAGTCAGTGTGTGTGTGTTGTGTGTGTGTGAGAATGTGTGTGTGCGAGTGAGTGTGTGAGAGTGAGCATGTGTATGAGCGTATGTATGTGTGTGTGTGAGAGAGAACGAGTGTGTGCGAGTGAGAGTGTGTGTGAGTGTGTGAGTGAGAGTATGTGTGAGTGAGCGAATGTGTGTGTGTGTGTGTGAGTGTGTGTGTGTGTGTGTATGTGTGTGTGAGTGTGTGTGTGAGAGAGAGAATGAGTGTGTGCGCAAGTGATTGTGTGTATGTGTGAGAGTGTGTGTGCGTGTGTGTGAGAGAGAATGAGTGTGTGCGTAAGTGAGTGTGTGTATGTGTGAGAGTGTGAGTGTGTATGTGTGTGAGAGAGAATGAGTGTGTGCGCAAGTGAGTGTGTGTATGTGTGAGAGTGTGTGTGTGTGATTGAGAGAATGAGTGTGTGCATAAGTGAGTGTGTGTATGTGTGAGAGTGTGAATGTGTGTGAGTGTGTGTGCGAGTGTGAGTGTGTGTGAGTGTGTGAGTGTGTGGGTGTGTGTGTGTGAGTGTGAGTGTGTGAGAGTGTGTGTGTGTGTGTGTGTGAGTGTGTGAGAGTGTGAGTGTGTGTGCGAGTGTGAGTGTTTGTGAGTGTGTGAGTGTGTGGGTGTG
This sequence comes from Hemiscyllium ocellatum, assembly GCF_020745735.1. NCBI lineage: Eukaryota > Metazoa > Chordata > Chondrichthyes > Orectolobiformes > Hemiscylliidae > Hemiscyllium > Hemiscyllium ocellatum. Next base: position 9,731,358 of record NC_083401.1, on the reverse strand, counting down.
TGTGTGTGAGTGTGAGTGTGTGAGAGTGTGTGTGTGTGAGTGTGTGTGTGTGTGTATGTGTGAGGGTGTGTGTGTGTGAGTGTGTGTGTGTGTGTGAGTGTGTGTGTGTGTGTGAGAGTGTGTGTGTGTGAGTGTGTGGGTGTGGGTGTGGGTGTGTGAGTGTGTGGGTGTGTGTGTGTGTGTGTGTGTGAGTGTGAGTGTGTGTGAGTGTGAGTGTGTGTGTGTGTGAGTGAGTGTGAGTGTGTGTGAGTGTGTGTGAGTGTGAGAACAATACCCTTTGCCCAGGGAGGAGTTTGGGTGTGGAATACATTGCCTCAGAATGTGATGGAGGCAGCTTCAACTGAAACAGGGAAGGAACGGCGATATATTTCCAAGTCAGGATGGCGAGTGGCTCGGAGGGGAACCTGCAGGGGGTGGTGTTCCCATGTACCTGCGGCCCTTGTCCTGGACGGTGTCGAGTATCTTGAGTGTTGTTGGGGCTGCCCCCATCCAGGTAAGAGGGGAGTATTCCATCCCCTTCCTGACTTGTGCCGTGTAGATGGTGGACAGGCTTTGGGGAGTCAGGAGGGGAGTTACTCCCTGTAGTATTCCCAGCCTCGGACCTGCTCCTGTGGTCACTGAGTTTATGTGGTGGGTCCAGTTGAGTTTCTGGTCAATGGTAACCCCCAGGATGTTGATAGTGGGGGGTTCAGTGATGGTAACACCATCGAATGTTATCGGGCAGTGGTTAGATTGTCTATTGTTGGTGATGGTCATAGCCTGGCATTTGTGTGGCATGGATACTGACAGCATCCATCATTTATCTTTCTCCATTACTCCACTGTTTCAACATTATCAGCTTACCGCCAGGGGCTGAGCAGAAATTGCCTCAGCCACTGGGTTTATTTCCCAGTGCAAACCCAATGCTCTAACTGTGAGGCGGAACGACAATGACAATCTCCCGGTCAGGCCTGACCCCCACCACCAGCCTGGAGAGACACCGACAAGAAGGTTGTGTCATCTTCGAGATTGTCTAGTCACTCCCCCTTTACTGAAACCAGCCAACGCTCGGGTCGTCAGATAGCATCCACGGAGAGAGGGGAAGCTCACATCCCCCCAGCTCTGATGCAGAGTCATCTAGTCTCCAAACGCGAGCTTGCTGTCTCCCTGTGGATGCTAGCTGACTCGCTGTGATCTCTAACACTGGTGGTTTTCCACACACATTCCAGCATCTGCAGTAATTTGCTCCTACACCCCTGTAACTTCCCTTTACCCTGTCCCAGCGGATCCATCCTGGAGCACCCCTCTGTCTCCCCTAGACTGGATTGTTTCATGGTGGGTATCCCACACTCTGGATCCTCCAAACCCCAGCTGTCAGTGTCTGACCGGACTTGCTGACCAACAATCCCCCAATTTTAAAATACTCGTCATCGTTTACAAACCACTCCGTGGCCTCACCTCTCTGTATCACCTCTTCCAGTCTCTTGAACCCTCTGAGCTACTTGCCTTCCTCTGGCTCTGGTCTTCACCACAGGTCTGGCTCAATATCGCCAAGATTAGAGCCGTGCTGGAAAAGCACAGCAGGTCAGGCAGTGTCCTTTTGCCCAAAACGAGACCCGGGTTCAATTCCCGACTCAGGCGACTGACTGTGTGGAGTTTGCACGTTCTCCCCGTGTCTGCGTGGGTTTCCTCTGGGTGCTCCGGTTTCCTCCCACAGTCACAAAGATGTGCGGGTCAGGTGAATTGGCCATGCTAAATTGCCCGTAGTGTTAGGTAAGGGGTATATGTAGGGGTATGGGTGGGTTGCGCTTCGGCGGGTCGGTGTGGACTTGTTGGGCCGAAGGGCCTGTTTCCACACTGTAAGTAATCTAATCTAATCTAATCTAAATACATCGGTTCTCCTGCTCCTCGGATGCTGCCTGACCTGCTGTGCTTTTCCAGCACCACTCTAATCTAGACTCTGGTCTCCAGCATCTGCAGTCCCCACTCTCACCTGCTCGATATCACCAGCATCGCCTGGAGGCCGAAGGTCTGTAATTCCCACCTTTAACCTCTCCCTCCATTATCTTACTCTCTGTTAGACATAACCTGTGACCATCTGACACAAGACCCCTTGGTGCTGCTCTGTAGAACATTATTTCAGAGGGTTCTCCCGCTGAGACCGGAGAGGGAGGGACTGTCTGATGAGGAGATGTGTACAGGTTGGGCCTGTACTCATTGGTGTTTAGAAGGAAACAGATAGGATTGTTAGAGGATGTGGCAGGATAGATGTGGAAAGGTTGTTTCTCCTTGAGACAGAGTCATAGAGGGTAAAATCTCAGAGTAAGGGCTCGCGCAGAGATGGAGGAGGATTAGAACTGCTCTGGGAGTATCGCGGGGAGCTTTGAACTCAGGGCTGGAGAGTGGGAGCCATGTTGAAACCTCTGTGTGTCACAGCCATTCCCCTCAGTGATGGAAGGTCCCTTATGTGTTTTTTTCAGAAGTTGCTTTGACCAACACCAGCAGATGCGACATGAGCACAGACCGGAACTCGAAGAGGGGGCAGTCTGCCCCAGGTAAGAAGGCACCGACTCAAAGATCGAGGGACTGCCCCTCCTCCCAAAACCTTCCTCCATCCTCGGCTGCATCGGCGCATGGGTGACCACCCAGGGACAGTACTGTCCCCTCACCCACCCTCGGTGGGTCAGTGAGGATTAACGGATGGGGGCAGGAGGGTCAGTGAGGGATGTGGGGGGGAGGGTCAGTGAGGGATGTGGGGAGGGTCAGTGAGGGATGTGGGGGGGGAGGGTCAGTGAGGGGTGTGGGGAGGGTCAGTGAGGGATGTGGATGGGTCAGTGAGGGATGTGGGGGGGAGGGTCAGTGAGGGATGTGGGGAGGGTCAGTGAGGGATGTGGGGGGGAGGGTCAGTGAAGGATGTGGGGAGGGAGGGTCAGTGAGGGATGTGGGGAGGGAGGGTCAGTGAGGGATGTGGAGAGGGAGGGTCAGTGAGGGATGTGGGGGGGAGGGTCAGTGAGGGATGTGGGGAGGGAGGGTCAGTGAGGGATGTGGGGAGGGAGGGTCAGTGAGGGATGTGGGGAGGGAGGGTCAGTGAGGGATGTGAGGGGGAGGGTCAGTGAGGGATGTGGGGAGAGTCAGTGAGGGATGTGGGGGGGTGAGGGTCAGTGAGGGATGTGGGGAGGGTCAGTGAGGGATGTGGGGGGTGGTCAGTGAGGGATGTGGGGGGGAGGGTCAGTGAGGGATGTGGGGGGAGGGTCAGTGAGGGATGTGGGGGGGAGTGTCAGTGAGGGATGTGGGGGGAGGGTCAGTGAGGGATGTGGGGAGGGTCAGTGAGGGATGTGGGGGGGGTCAGTGAGGGATGTGGGGGGGGAGGGTCAGTGAGGGATGTGGGGGGAGGGTCAGTGAGGGATGTGGGGGGGGAGGGTCAGTGAGGGATGTGGGGAGAGTCAGTGAGGGATGTGGGGGGAGGGTCAGTGAGGGATGTGGGGGGGGTGAGGGTCAGTGAGGGATGTGGGGAGAGTCAGTGAGGGATGTGGGGGGAGGGTCAGTGAGGGATGTGGGGAGAGTCAGTGAGGGATGTGGGGGGAGGGTCAGTGAGGGATGTGGGGGGGTGAGGGTCAGTGAGGGATGTGGGGAGGGAGGGTCAGTGAGGGATGTGGGGAGGGAGGGTCAGTGAGGGATGTGGGGAGGGAGGGTCAGTGAGGGATGTGGGGAGGGAGGGTCAGTGAGGGATGTGGGGGGAGGGTCAGTGAGGGATGTGGGGAGGGTCAGTGAGGGATGTGGGGGAGAGGGTCAGTGAGGGATGTGGGGAGGGAGGGTCAGTGAGGGTTGTGCGGAGGGTCAGTGAGGGATGTGGGGGGAGGGTCAGTGAGGGATGTGGTGTGGGTCAGTGAGGGATGTGGGGGGGAGGGTCAGTGAGGGATGTGGGGGGGTCAGTGAGGGATGTGGGGGGGGAGGGTCAGTGAGGGATGTGGGGGAGAGGGTCAGTGAGGGATGTGGGGAGGGAGGGTCAGTGAGGGATGTGGTGAGGGTCAGTGAGGGATGTGGGGGGAGGGTCAGTGAGGGATGTGGGGGGGGAGGGTCAGTGAGGGATGTGGGGGGGAGGGTCAGTGAGGGATATAGGGGGAGGGTCAGTGAGGGATGTGAGGAGGGTCAGTGAGGGATGTGGGGGGAGGGTCAGTGAGGGATGTGGGGAGGGAGGGTCAGTGAGGGATGTGGGGAGGGTCAGTGAGGGATGTGGGGGGGAGGGTCAGTGAGGGATGTGGGGAGGGTCAGTGAGGGATGTGGGGGGGAGGGTCAGTGAGGGATGTGGGGAGGGTCAGTGAGGGATGTGGGGGGGAGGGTCAGTGAGGGATGTGGGGAGGGTCAGTGAGGGATGTGGGGAGGGAGGGTCAGTGAGGGATGTTGGGGGGAGGGTCAGTGAGGGATGTGGGGAGGGAGGGTCAGTGAGGGATGTTGGGGGGAGGGTCAGTGAGGGATGTGGGGAGGGAGGGTCAGTGAGGGATGTTGGGGGGAGGGTCAGTGAGGGATGTGGGGAGGGTCAGTGAGGGATGTGGGGGAGAGGGTCAGTGAGGGATGTTGGGGGGAGGGTCAGTGAGGGATGTGGGGGGGAGGGTCAGTGAGGGATGTGGGGAGGGTCAGTGAGGGATGTGGGGGGGAGGGTCAGTGAGGGATGTGGGGAGGGAGGGTCAGTGAGGGATGTGGGAAGGGTCAGTGAGGGATTTGGGGGGAGGGTCAGTGAGGAATGTGGGGGGGAGGGTCAGTGAGGGATATAGGGGGAGGGTCAGTGAGGGATGTGGAGAGGGAGGGTCAGTGAGGGATGTGGGGGGAGGGTCAGTGAGGGATGTGGGGAGGGAGGGTCAGTGAGGGATGTGGGGAGGGAGGGTCAGTGAGGGATGTGGGAAGGGTCAGTGAGGGATGTGGGGGGGAGGGTCAGTGAGGAATGTGGGGAGGGTCAGTGAGGGATGTGGGGGGGAGGGTCAGTGAGGGATGTGGGAAGGGTCAGTGAGGGATGTGGGGGGGAGGGTCAGTGAGGAATGTGGGGAGGGTCAGTGAGGGATGTGGGGGGGAGGGTCAGTGAGGGATGTGGGGGGGAGGGTCAGTGAGGAATGTGGGGAGGGTCAGTGAGGGATGTGGGGGGGAGGGTCAGTGAGGAATGTGGGGAGGGTCAGTGAGGGATGTGGGGGGGAAGGGTCAGTGAGGGATGTGGGGTGGGAGGGTCAGTGAGGGATATCGGGGGAGGGTCAGTGAGGGATGTGGGGGGGAGGGTCAGTGAGGGATGTTGGGGGAGGGTCAGTGAGGAATGTGGGGGGGGAGGGGGTCAGTGAGGGATGTGGGAGGGAGGGTCAGTGAGGGATGTTGTGGGGAGGGTCAGTGAGGGATGTGGGGAGCGAGGGTCAGTGAGGGATGTGGGGAGGGAGGGTCAGTGAGGATGAAGAATGTAGGACCTCACTACTTCCTACTCCCCCCCCCCCACACCCTCCCACATCCCACCACCCAGGGATTTGGACCAAACCAAGTGCCCCCTCATGCCCACCCTTCACAGCATGCTGGAGGGCCTCTATTGGTCAGTAGGGGGCGGTCTGCTGGGAGGGTGGAATCCTGAACCCTGGGATAGAATTCGATTCCCACTGAAGACCACCATCGGGGGAAGGTCTCTCTGAGGGTCAGGAGCAGTGGATCATTGGATACAGAGATACGTGGTTGAACGTTTATTCAGGGGTGGAGACCCTGCCAGACCTACAGTGAGCTAGCTTGAAAGGCTAGCTTAGAGAGAAGGGTCACGGGTGTCTTCCTGCCCCAGTTGGCAGGGTTAACAGCTGTCTGTTTTTGGCTGGGTTACATTCCCGGGTGATATCAGAACCAGGCCCTCACAGGAGCTCTGCTGAATGAGGTCTCGATCAAACTGTGTAAAACGTTTAGAAATGTTCATTCGTTTGCAGGAGTGCAGTTTCTGGTCCCCCCCAGGCCAGAGCTCTGATTTTACCCCTGAGTGACCACGGTGGCATCAATCCCTCCCTGTGTCTGGGTGATTCCGGCCAACGCTGTTCAGGGCAGGAGAGAGGAAAACCTGGGGGCTGGGTCCTGACAGAACGCTCGCGAGAAAACCGGAATAATCAGAGCGGCTTGTTCTGAGAGGGGGCTCGATCCCCAACCAACAGGAAGACAGGGATTAAACCCTGAGTCCATCCGGACTCGGGCCACTGCACAGTCGATCAACTGTTCAACAGATCACCTGGGGGATTGCCAACAGGGATCGGGTTAGTGTGCTGCTGGGTCAACACCATTCTGATTACACAGGGGTTGGAGAAAGATGTAACCAGATATGGCAATGAGTGGAGGCCTTTGGATCTTATTTTAGTTATGATGAAACCTCGTAGTGAACCGTGCGAGGTGTAGGCAGGGGGTCGGGGAGAATATTGGTCCATCCGTATAGACTCTGTGCCTTCCCGTACAGGGAGAGGCTCAGCGGGGATCACACAGTGGTCAGGGTGCGCTGGATGAAGCTTCATCAGAATCACTGCAGAACAAAGAAGACCATGCATGGGCCAAATCCATGTGCTTCATCAGGAAGACCGAATTCAGCAAGCAATTGCCAGGGAAACTTTCTGTTTCTTGGTTCCAGCGTTAATCTTTGGGAAGGCTCCCAAAGTGCAAGTAGAAACAGTGGGAACATATCGCAGTCCCTGTCAGTGTCTCGTGCCTGGGTTGTGGGGGGAGAACAACACACCAGTGTTTACCCTACCTGCTGTCAGTGCTGACTACCGTGGACACCATAAAGACTGAGTTCTGAGGAAAGGTCACCGGACCCAAAACACGAACTCAGCTTTCTCTCCACAGATGCTACCAGACCTGCTGAGTTTTTCCCAGCAATTTTGATCTTAGTTCCTGATTTACAGCAGTTCTCCCAGGTGTTTACAACATCAGACCAGTCTCTTTAGGCAGGTTGTCAGAGCAGTAACGGAATAGTTGAATTGATGAGATTTCTATTGCCACATGTACTTACAGACAGTGAAAAGGTTTGTTGTGGGTACAGATCATGGCTACCAAAGGTGATAGGAATACAGAGTTCCAGAGAAGGTGCCTGGACAGCGAGATCAACTTTATCAGAAGCCTAAGTTCCATCAGTGGGGCAGATGGATTCTAAAGATAGACTACAACAGACTGAAAATGCCCAGGAAGTGGGTGAGCGAGATGTATTATTCTCCTTGGGAGAATGTTTGGAATGTGGATATCACGGTTAATGGTAAGCAAGCTGAAAATGTGTTGCTGGAAAAGCGCAGCAGGTCAGGCAGCATCCAAGGAGCAGGAGATTCGACGTTTCGGGAGGTCATGGTGAGGAAGCCAACATTAGACTGGATACAGGTGTAGGCAGGTCAATCCTTTCTGATTCTCACTGTCACAGCTGGCTGTTCATGTGATGGAATTCCCAGATGGAATAAAAACATCCCTCGTTCACTCACAGCGAGCTGGGAGCATTGGTGATGCCTTTGACAAAAGGAACGTTGGTGGTGGGGAAGGGGCAAGTAGGGGGCAGGATAAAATGGCCAACAGTTTCTGGGACGGAGAGCAAGGCTTGGGGAGGGGAGGGGATGTAAGAAATGGGTCTAATAGCTCTACACTCAGATGGTCACAATGATGTCAGACCACAAGGTTCATAGAATCTTCTAGTAAAGAGGAGGCCCTTCAGCCCATCCAGTCCACACTACTCAAAATCTGCTCTAGTCCTGCTTTCCAGCACTTGATCCCGAGCCTGGAATGTTTGATGATAATGCAGTTGAATACCCTCCTCCTGAACTGTGTCCGTCAGCGATCTGTACGTGGTGAATAAATCTTCTTAAGTTTGTATAAGTCTGGGTTCCAGGCCCCGCCATCCAGGTACAGCCATGATTCAATGTGCAAAACACAAGACAGGGGAAGGGCAGAGGGAGAGAGAGAGAGAGAGAGAGAGGGGTGGAAGAAGAGATAGAGACGGGTAATCAGACAGAGAGAGACAGAGATGAAGCTGCAGAGAAAAGGGACAGAGATAGATAGATAGATGCAAGAAATGGCAGGGAGGGAGGGTTAGAGTGGAGTATAGAGAATTATAGAATCCCTACAGTGTGGAAACAGGCCCTCTGGCCCAACACCAACCCCCTGAAGAGTATCCCACCCAGACCCAATCCCCTACCCTATACATTTAGCCCTGACTAATCCATCTAACCCACACATCCCTGAACACTATTAGCATGGCCAATTCCCCTAACCTGCACATCTTTGGACTGTGGGAGGAAGCTCACACAGACACGGGGAGAATGTACATACTCCATACACAGTCACCCGAGGGTGGAATTGAACCGGGGTCCGTAGTGTTGTGCCACTGTGTAACCATGAGAGAGGTAGAGAGCAGGCAGAGAAAGAGAGAGAGAGAGAGAGGGAGAAAAGTACGAAGAGAGCAGATGGACAGAGAGGATTCAGAGAGAGAGAGGAGACAGAGAGGAGACAATCGGGCTGGGGATGTGGAGATTTTGGCTGCAGACAGGGTTAGTTGGTCTTGGTAATTATAGATGGTGACAGGGCTCAAACCTCAACATTCTTCATTTGAGAAGCTGTGCCAGAGGAGCTCAGCTCTGACTGGGGCCTTTACTCTGCACCCAGACACCAGGCAGCAGTGTACAGAGACAGGGCCTAGCACCACACTCAGCCCCCAGATACCCAGCAGCAGAGTACAGAGATAGGGCCTAGCACCACACTCAGCCCCCAGATACCCAGCAGCAAAGTACAGAGACAGGGCCTAGCACCACACCCAGCCTGTCGAGTAGCTACAGAGCAGAGGTACATGTCCGGGGAATGGTGAAGGCTCAAACAGTGACTGACCCTGCCTTAGACACACACACTCACACACACTCACACTCACACACACACACACTCACACTCACACACACACACACTCACACACATACTCTCTCTCACACACACGCACTCTCACACACACGCACTCACACACACGCACTCACACTCACACATGCATGCACTCACTCACACACTCACATACTCACTCACACACACATTCAAACACACACACTCACTCACACACACACGCACTCACACACACATACACACTCACACACACACTCACAAACTCACACACAGTCACACACACACTCACTCTCACTCACACTCACACACCCACCCACACACTCATTCATACACACAATCACTCACACACACACAATCACTCACACACACTCTCACACTCACACATACTCACACACACGCACTCACACACATGCACTCACACATTCACACACACACACATGCACTCACACTCACACATACTCACATACAGACACTCACACACATACACATGCACTCACACACTCACACACACTCTCACACATACACACACACACTCACACTTGCACACACTCACACACAGTCACACACATGCACTCACACTCACATACACGCACTCACACTCACACATACTCACATAAACACACTCACTCACACACACATGCACACTCACACACAGACACACAGACACACACACACACACACACCCTCAGTATTGGAGCACTGTGGTTACATTGCTGTATTAATGAGTTGAAAGCCCATGGCAGCAGCTGGGGAATTTAAATTCCATTTATTAAATACATCTGGAATTAAAATCCTCAGCTCGGTAATTGTGATCAGGAAGTTGCCCCTGATTGCTGTAGGAACTCGAGCCTATGGGAAGGAAGGAGAGCTGCTATCCGGAGCTGAGCTGTATGTGAGTGCAGACCCACAGTGATGTGGTTAATCCAAACCTGCTCTCTGAGGGTCCCACAGTGTAAAACTGTGACTCACCCGCACACTCTCAAAGGCAGTGAGACAATGTTGGACCATAGCCAGTGATGTTCACATCCCACACAGCCCTAAAACCACACTCACACATACAAACACAGTCAATACAGCCTCACAGAGAGAGAGAGAGAGAGAGAGAGAGAGAGGGTGGGGGTGGGGGTGGGGATTAGGGGTGGTGGCCACCCAGAGACTAGCTGCTGCAGATGAAGGAGGCCGGAGTTAAAGAGCAGACAGCAGACTGGGAGAATGTGGTTCCCAAGAGGAGACAGTGGGTGCCAGTTATGGAAAGATTCTGGAGTTTGGGAATGTTTACTGATATCCCACAGAATATTCCCCTGGGCCCACGTCCCTTCATTGTGAACAGCCATGATGGAGAGACAGAGAGGGGATGGGGGCAGGGACCCACTGCAATACCAGGATTCAAACTCCATCCTCTGGACAGAAGGAGCGTTTCAAATCCATCTAATTCTTCACAACCCCCAGCAGGAGCTCGGGCCCCCTCACACTCTCTCTCTCTCTCTCTCTCAATAGACAGTGTATGAACTTCTCTCATTCTCCTCTTCTCCCTATTTCTGTTTCTCCTTCCTCCCCTCTTCCTCCCCCTACCTCCTCACTCTCTCTCGTGCACCTCCATGACCCCCCTCCCTGTCTGTTGCTGTCTCCCGTGCCTCTCTCTCTCACTCTCTGAACCACCCTCCTCCCCTCTCCCTGACGCCTCCTCGCTCTCCAACCCCCTCCCTCCCCAATCTCTTTCTGCCACTCTCCGTGTCTCCCTCTCTCTCTCTCTCTTTCCTGCTTCATCTCACATTCTCCCTCTCCCATCTTCCCCACCCCTCACTTCTCTCTCTCTCTCTCTCTCTGTGAATTTCCTCCCACAATCCAAAGATGTGCATGTCAGTTGGACTGGCCATGCTAAATGGCGCATAGTGTTCAGGGATGTGCAGGCTAGGGAAATGCAGGGGTTATAGGGTAAGGGAGGGCGGAGAGGTCAGGAAGAGGATTGCAGGTTAGGAGGGCGGTGCTGAGTTGAGGGAACCGACTGAGACAAGGTGGGGGGAGGGGAAATGAGGAAGCTGGAGAAATCTGAATTCATACCTTGTGGTTGGAGGGTTCCCAGGCGGAAGATGAGGCGCTCCTCCTCCAGCCGTCGTGTAGTTGTGTTCTGCCGGTGGAGGAGTCCAAGGACCTGCATGTCCTCGGTGGAGTGGGAGGGGGAGTTAAAGTGTTGAGCCACGCGGTGATTGGGTTGGTTGGTTCGGGCGGCCCAGAGGTGTTCTCTGAAGCGTTCCGCAAGTAAGCGGCCTGTCTCACCAATATAGAGGAGGCCACATCGGGTGCAGCGGATGCAATAGATGATGTGTGTGGAGGTACAGGTGAACTTGTGGCGGATATGGAAGGATCCCTTGGGGCCTTGGAGGGAAGTGAGTGTGGAGGTGTGGGCGCAAGTTTTACATTTCCTGCGGTTGCAGGGGAAGGTGCCGGGGGTGGAGGTTGGGTTGGTGGGGGGTGTGGATCTGACAAGGGAGTCACGAAGGGAGTGGTCCTTGCGGAACGCTGATAGGGGAGGGGAGGGAAATATATCCTTGGTGGTGGGGTCCGTTTGGAGGTGGCGGAAATGGCGGCGGATAATACGTTGTATGCGCAGGTTGGTGGGGTGGTAGGTGAGAACCAGTGGGGTTCTGTCTTGGTGGCGGTTGGAGGAGCGGGGCTCAAGGGCGGAGGAGCGGGAAGTGGAGGAGATGCGGTGGAGGGCATCGTCGATCACGTCTGGGGGGAATCTGCGGTCCTTGAAGAAGGAGGCCATCTGGGTTGTGCGGTGTTGGAATTGGTCCTCCTGGGAGCAGATGCAGCGGAGACGAAGGAATTGGGAATATGGGATGGCGTTTTTACAGGGGGCAGGGTGGGAGGAGGTGTAGTCCAGATAGCTGTGGGAGTCAGTCGGTTTATAATAGATGTCTGTGTTGAGTCGGTCGCCCGAGATAGAAATGGAAAGGTCTAGGAAGGGGAGGGAGGACCGCTGCACCCGATGTGGCCTCCTCTATATTGGTGAGACAGGCCGCTTACTTGCGGAACGCTTCAGAGAACACCTCTGGGCCGCCCGAACCAACCAACCCAATCACCCCGTGGCTCAACACTTTAACTCCCCCTCCCACTCCACCGAGGACATGCAGGTCCTTGGACTCCTCCACCGGCAGAACACAACTACACGACGGCTGGAGGAGGAGCGCCTCATCTTCCGCCTGGGAACCCTCCAACCACAAGGTATGAATTCAGATTTCTCCAGCTTCCTCATTTCCCCTCCCCCCACCTTGTCTCAGTCGGTTCCCTCAACTCAGCACCGCCCTCCTAACCTGCAATCCTCTTCCTGACCTCTCCGCCCCCACCCCACTCCGGCCTATCACCCTCACCTTGACCTCCTTCCACCTATCCCACCTCCATCGCCCCTCCCCCTAGTCCCTCCTCCCTACCTTTTATCTCAGCCTGCTTGGCTCTCTCTCTCTTATTCCTGATGAAGGGCTTATGCTCGAAACGTCGAATTCTCTATTCCTGAGATGCTGCCTAACCTGCTGTGCTTTGACCAGCAACACATTTGCAGCTGTGATCTCCAGCATCTGCAGACCTCATTTTTTACTTATAGGGTAAGGGCAGAGTAGGTCTGTGTTGGAGGGTTGGTATGGATTTGATAGGCTGAATGGCCTGATCCCACACTAGAGGGATTCTATACAACTGGGAACTGTCATCTAGATCAGATAATGCCACACTCCCATCCAGAGACAGGTCTCCAACCGCCCTCAATGTCATTGTGGTTAGGATAGACCAATTCAGAGTGAGGAAAATTAATTGGGGTAAGGATGGATTTGAGCCAAGGTTGGCAGGAAATGTGACATCTGGCCAATGGGCCACCTTCAAAGAGCAACATTGAGAGGACTAGGGAGGTGAAGGAGATGGTGGCCTGGTAGTATTTTGATAACCTCAAGACCCAAAGCTAATGGAGCACTGGGGTTCGAATCCCTCACTGGTTGTGAAATTGAAACTTAATTTACAAACCTGGGATTAAATTGAACGGCCGAAGAAATCAGGGATTGAACGTTTTCGTCCGTTGTTGCAAAATCTCTTCTGGTTGACCAACACTGGTGAGGGAAGGAAATCAGCTCTCAGTACTTGACCTGGCCGACACATAGACTCTACACCCAAAGCCAAGGATTACTCACTGCCCTCTGGCACAGCTGAACAAATCGCTCAGCTCAAGGGCAACTCAGGACAGGCCACAAACGCCAATGATGCCCCCCCGGCCAGGGACATAGGAAGAAAGAAATCCCAGTGAAGGCTGGGGTGATGGGGAAACAGGAACGGGGAGTGATCACTGGGGAATGCCAGTTGGGCAGTGCGGATAAGAACAACCCTGAAGGGAAGGTTCCAATGGGAACTGGTAAATGATTAAAGGGAAGCGAAGAGTGTGTGTGTGTGTGTGTGTGTGTGTGTGTGTGTGTAAAAGAGGGAATTACAAAGTCTCCTGTAGGCCATACAAGAGGATGGTAAAGGATGGACTAAAAGTCATTCCCACATGGAAGCAAGGGGCCTGTGGTATTAAAGAGATACATCACATCTCAAAAAGGAAAAGGAAGGGCAGGGATTGACTGACTGTCTGTATTTCATGTTGACAAAACTCTGACCAGATACATCCAAACATATCGTGAAGGGCTGAATGGCCTCATGCTGTCCTTGTGTAACACTCTGGAGGGGCTGAATGGCTTCTTGTTGTCCCTGTGTAACAGCCTGGAGGGGCTGAATGGCCTTGTGCTGTCCCAGTGCTGACAGGGGGACAGTAATATCTCCATTTCTGTGACAGTGTTTGTTTTGTTTTGATTCCAGTTGCTGGAGGAGACTCACCATCGGGACATCGGACTGAGATGGTCTCACCGTCCAACCCAGAGAGTTACAGCATCGCGCCCCTCACCCCATCCCAGACCCCGGTACGTAACCCCCTCACCCCTCACCCCATCCCAGACCCCAGTACGTAACCTCCTCCCCCCCCTCACCCCATCCCAGACCCCGGTACGTAACCCCCTCCCCCCCTCACCCCATCCCAGACCCCGGTACGTAACCCCCCCTCACCCCTCACCCCATCCCAGACCCCGGTACGTAACCCCCCCCCCACCCCTCACCCCATCCCAGACCCCGGTACGTAACCCCCTCCCCACCCCTCACCCCATCCCAGACCCCGGTACGTAACCCCCTCCCCCCCCCTCACCCCATCCCACACCCTGGTACGTAACCCCCCCTCACCCCTCACCTCATCCCATACCCCGGTACGTAACCCCCTCCCCCCATCACCCCTCACCCCATCCCAGACCCCGGTACGTAACCCCCTCCCCCCCCTCACCCCATCCCACACCCTGGTACGTAACCCCCCCTCACCCCTCACCTCATCCCATACCCCGGTACGTAACCCCCTCCCCCCATCACCCCTCACCCCATCCCGGACTCCGGTACGTAACCCCCTCCCCCAACTCACCCCATCCCACACCCCGGTACGTAACCCCCCCTCACCCCTCACCCCATCCCAGACCCCGGTACGTAACCCCCCCCTCACCCCATCCCCCCCACCCCTCACCCCATCCCACACCCCGGTACGTAACCCCCACCTCACCCCATCCCACACCCCAGTACGTAACCCCCCCACCCCTCACCCCATCCCACACCCCGGTACGTAACCCCCCCTCCCCCCCTCACCCCATCCCACACCCCGGTACGTAACCTCCCCCTCACCCCTCACCCCATCCCACACCCCGGTACATAACCCCCCCTCACCCCCTCACCCCATCCCAGACCCCGGTACATAACCCCCCCCTCACCCCTCACCCTATCCCACACCCCGGTACGTAACCCCCTCTCCCCCCCCTCACCCCATCCCAACCCCTCGGTATGTAACCCCCCTCACCATCCAAACCAGAGAGTTACAGCATCGCCCCCTCACCCCTAACCCTGCCCTTACTATGTAACCCAATCACCCCCACCCCCACACCCCATCCCAGTCTGAGGTAAGTAACTCCCCTTCCTCCCCATCCAATCCCAGTCTCTGGTAAATAACTCCCCCTTTATGCCATCCCAGTCTCTGGAATATAATTCCCCAATTATGCCCCATCCCAGTCTCTGGAATGTCACTCGCGGTGAGTGTGAACTGGCAGTGGTGGTCTGGGGGAGGTAATCCCGCTCTCAGGAATGCTGGCACTGCAGCCTCAGTCCCTGGGCGTTACTGACAGTGCCCTCCGTTAGCCAGTGGAGGATGGTAAAGTCCCAGCATTGTGAAGGGAGGTTTCACTGAGACCTGCTCAGCGATGGAGTGGGGTTCTGAGAAACTGTCTCCTGCTCAATGCTAGCAAGGGCTTCTCATGATGTAGTGCAGTGTGCTGAACTCTGGGCTGACAGGTTCAACGCCCATTCACCCTCCCAATGTCCATCGACACCATTGACCTCGAGGGCTGCTTTAATGTTCCTCTGGCTGTGGCTCATTTGCTCGCACTCACCTCTCACGATCCATGTTCCGGGAATCACAAGATGGGAGAAGGGGACGGTTTTGCCCATCAGGGCTGCACGGCCTGTCCGAGTGAGCTCTCTGGCTTGCTCCCACAGTCCTACCCTCTCCCGGTAACCCAGCACATTCTTTCTTTTCTGATAACAGACTAATTCCCTCCCCGATGATCTCATTGACTCTGCCTCCCACCACACTCCCAAGGCAGTGCAAATCCACACCCTCACTGCCCACTGAATACAGAAAACGTTTCTCATCACATTTAGCGTCAGAGAGATGTACAGCATGGAAACAGACCCTTCGGTCCAACCCGTCCATGCCGCCCAGATATCCTAAATTAATTTAGTTACATTTGCCAGCACTTGACCCATATCCCTCCAAACCCTTCCTACTCATATACCCATCCAAATGCCTTTTAAATGTTGTAATTGTACCAGCCCCCACCACTTCCTCTGGCAGCTCATTCCATACACGTACCACCCTCTGTGTGAAAAAGTTGCGTCGTAGGTCCCTTTTATATCTTCCCCTTCTCCCCCTAAACCTATGCCCTCTAGTTCTGGACTCCCCCACCCCAGGGAAAAGACCTTGTCTCATTACTTTGACCATGCCCCTCATGATTTTATAAACCTCTATAAGGTCACCCCTCAGTCTCTGACGCTCCAGGGAAAACAGACCCAGCCTGTTCAGCCTCTCCCTGTAGCTCAGATCCTCCAACCCTGGCAACATCCTTGTAAATCTTTTCTGAACCCTTTCAAGTTTCATAACATCTTTCCGATAGGAAGGAGACCAGAATTGCACACAATATTCCAACAGCGGCCTAACCAATGTCCTGTACAGCCACAACATGACCTCCCAACTCCTGTACTCAATAATTTCTATAAATCCATGTCACCTTATTCTCATTCCCTGTACCTACCCAATCTAGCCCACTCATGACTTTGGAAACCTCTCCTCTCAGATCCCCCCTTCCCTGAGGCACTCCCTCCACACACCCCCTCCACCCCCAACCCCCCCCCCCCCCCCCCACGTCTCTATTGTACATCCTCATCCCTGGAGTTATTCTTGCGGATCTAGTCTCTGCACATTCTCTCTCTCTCTCTCTCTCTCTTTATCAAATGGCTCACACCCTTCATAAAACCTAGTGCCTGGGGATGGACACAATGCCCAATGTCAGTGATGTGGTCCTCTCGAGGACTTATTTTGGATGGGGTGGATGGGAATGGAAAGGCTCCATGATGTTATCACGGTCAATGTTTATCTTTCAATGAACCTGCTGAGTCAACAGATTGCTGAGTTGCCTTAAATATGCTGTTTATGGGATCTTGCTGTGTGTGGGCTGCCGTTCCAGCAGGTGATGACATTTTGTGGGCTGTATAAACGTGTTGGGGCGGGTACTCTGTCATTCACAGCTGCCCCCCGATGCCAGGACTGCCCCCTGACCCATCCCTGATTGTGTTTTACAGAGATCCCTCGGCACCGGGCCACGGTTTCGGCCGTTCAGTGTGGTGGTGGCTATCGACTTTGGCACCACGGCCAGTGGCTATGCATTTAGTCTGGTACAGGACCCTGAAACCATCCACATGATGAGGTACGTCCGGCCCTCGGTGGCTTTCACATAGCGCCTATCCCTAATTACCCCAGAGGGGTTGGTGATGAGCTGCCTTCACATAGCGCCCATCCCTAATTACCCCAGAGGGGCTGGTGACGAGCTGCCTTCACATAGCGCCTATCCCTAATTACCCCAGAGGGGCTGGTGATGAGCTGCCTTCACATAGCGCCTATCCCTAATTACCCCAGAGGGGCTGGTGATGAGTTGCCTTCACATAGCGCCCATCTCTAATTACCCCAGCGGGGCTGGTGACGAGCTGCCTTCACATAGCGCCCATCCCTAATTACCCCAGAGGGGCTGGTGATGAGTTGCCTTCACATAGCGCCCATTCCTAATTACCGCAGAGGGGCTGGTGATGAGTTACTTCCTTCTGAAATTTTGTGGTCTTGGACTAATCAGGACAGAATGCAAGAATGCCAATTTTTGTACAGTCACAGCTGTTTATGCTGTGGGAGGAAGGCTCTGATTGGCCATGGCAGGGTGAGGCTGCTGAACTGTGGTAATCTCACGGAGCCCTGGAGGCCTCAGTCCATTTCGTACCTGGTCCCTGATTAATCTGGAAATGGATCTGGGAATCTCTGTACCGGTGACCCTGAAACTAACGTCAACTGGCAAAACAAACCCATCTGCTTCATTAATGTCTTCTGCAACGGCTCAAGAAGGCATGGTGGCTCAGTGGTTAGCGCCAACGCCTGAGATCCGGGTTCAGTTCCCGCCTCAGGCAACTATCTGTGTGGAGTTTGCACAGTCTCCCTGTTTCCTCCGGGTGCTCCGGTTTCCTCCCACAGTCCAAAGATGTGCAGGTTAGGTGGATTGGCCATGCTAAATTGCCCGCAGTGTTCGGTGTAGGGGAATGGGTCTGGGTGGGTTGCTCTTCGGAGGGTCGGTGTGGACTTGTTGGGCCGAAGGGCCTGTTTCCACACTGTGAGTAATCTAAATCATCTGCCACCTTCTCAGGGGCAACTAGGGATGGGCAGGAACTAGCAACACCCATGTCCCTCGGATGAATGCTAAAGAAATAGTTGTCCAGTTGTAAGATCGGCAGCTTGGGTCAGCAAAAAATACCCCTCACTGTCTCACTTTTACACTCAGAGGAAATTAAAGTCCACAAAGGCTGTCCTAATCAAAATGGATTAATTCTCATCGTCCTTACTATCTTCATTCCAGGCCTCACTCTCTAGGCTGGCCTTTGTTGTCCATCATTAATTGCCCCCTGAACTGATTGACTGTCTCAGAGAGTTGCCCAAGCTGCTGTGGGGCTGGAGTCACGTGTACACCTGACCGGGTAAAGATGGCGGTTTCCTTCCCCGAAGTGAACTAGACGGGGGATTGGCGATGATCCAGTGGTTTTGTGGCGACTGTCTCTGAGATATCATCTCTGAAAGCACTGATAGGATTTGAACTCTCAGTCGTAGGTAGACAGGATAGTGAAGGCGGCGTTTGGTATGCTTTCCTTTATTGGTCAGAGTATTGAGTACAGGAGTTGGGAGGTCATGTTGTGGCTGTACAGGACATTAGTTCAGCCACTGTTGGAATATTGTGTGCAATTCTGGTCTCCTTCCTATCAGAAAGATGTTGTGAAACTTGAAAGGGTTCAGAAAAGATTTACAAAGATGTTGGAGGGTTTGAGCTTTAGGGAGAGGCTGAACAAGCTGGGGATGAGGGGTGACCTTATCGAGGTTTACAAAATTATGAGGGACATGGATAGGATAAATAGGCAAAGTCTTTTCCCTGGGGTGGGGGAGTCCAGACCTAGGAGGCATAGGTTTAGGGTGAGAGGGGAAAGATTTAAAAGAGACCTAAAGGGCAACTTTTTCACACAGAGGGTGGTACGTGTGTGGAATGAGCTGCCAGAGGATGTGGTGAGGCTGGTACAATTGCAACATTTAAAAGACACCTGGATGGGTATATGAATAGGAAGGGTTTGGAGGGATATGGGCTGGGTGCTGGCAGGTGGGACTAGATTTGGATGTAGGTTCGCTCGCTGAGCTGGAAGGTTCGTGACGTTTCCTGATGTTTTGTCACCATTCTGGGTAACATCTTCAATGGGCCTCAGGGAAAGCACTGCTGATAATTCCTGCTTTCTATTTATATGTTTGGGTTTATTTGGGTTGGTGATGTCATTTCCTGTGGTGATGTCATTTCCTGTGGTGATGTTATTTCCTGTGGTGAAGTCACTTTCTGTTCTTTTCCTTAGGGGGTGGTAGATGGGTTCTAACTCGATGTGTTTGTTGATAGAGTTCCGGTTGGAATGCCATGTTTGGAGGAATTCCTGTGTGTGTCTCTGTTTGGCTTGTCCTAGGATTGGTGTATTGTCCCAGTCGAAATGTTGTCCTTCCTCATCAGTATGTAAGGATATTAGTGAGAGAGGGTCATGTGGTTTTGTGGCTGGTTAGTGTTCATGTATCCTGGTGGTTAGCTTTCTGCCTGTTTGTCCAATGTGGTGTTTGTTACAGTTCTTGTTTCGCTGGGATGAGACTAGGTTGGGAGACCTGGTCAGCATGGACAAGTTGGTCCGAAGGAAGGGTCAGTTTCCATGCTGTATGTTTCCATGACTGTGACTCTGGGTCAGTAGGCTTGGTCTCTAGATTGCTTTGAGATTGGAGGAGATTTTCAGCCCATCTAGCACCTCCTATCTCCAGTGTATATTTCACCCTTCCTGCTCTGTCATCTCCTCAGCATTTCCTTCGCCCGTCTAGCCATTGCTATCCCCATGTTCCGTGTAAACTCATTATTTCCCAATGGCTCAGGCACATGCGAGGACATTTTATTGACAGGAGCCATGTCTTTCTATGACTCTAAAAGGACAATGGCTTCTTGCTACTAATGCTGGACAATGAATGCAGAGACCCTGGTAATGTTCTGGGGGATCTGGGTTCGATTCCCACCAAGGCGGGATACAAATCTGGAATTAAAAGTTGAAAGATGACCATGAAACCGTTGCCAATTCGCTGATTTCCTTCAGGGGAGGAAACTGCCATCCTTACCTGGTCTGGCCTTATGTGACTCCTGACCCAGTGGGCAATGACCTCACCCTGTGAACGAATAAAAATGTCATATCAATGATCTCTCCCACAGTCCGAACCTTTCTGGGCACTGAGTAACAAAGAGAATTGCATTGCAAAACTATCTCCAGACAAAAGAAGGAAATCTCCAGTCGGTTTGGAGATAGCAATTCTGTAATGGTGGGTCAGTGGTTAGCACTGCTGCCTCACAGCGCCAGGGACGTGGGTTCGATTCCACCCTCGGGTGACTGTCTGTGTGGTGTTTGCACGTTCTCCCCGTGTCTGCGTGGGTTTCCTCTCACAGTCCAAAGATGTGCAGGTCAGGTGAATTGGCCATGCTAAATTGCTCATGATGTACAGGCTGGGTGGATTAGCCATGGGAAATGCAGGATTATGGGGATAGGATGGGTCTGGGCCGGATGCTCTTTGGAGGGTCAGTGTGGGCCTGATGGGCCTGAATCCCGCACTGTAGGAATTCTAGTGGAAGTACAAATCGTGATCAGCGTTGAACGTTGCCAGACTCCGACTGCTTCAGTGTGTTTGTTTGTTGCTAGGCGATGGGAGGGTGGTGATCCTGGAGTCGCCAATCAGAAAACTCCAACCAGTCTGCTCCTGACTCCTAACGGCAGTTTCCACAGCCTGGGCTACACAGCCAGAGACCACTACCATGACCTGGACCCTGAGGAAGCAAGGGACTGGCTGTACTTTGAGAAGTTTAAGATGAAGATTCACAGCACCTGTGTGAGTATACGCTGTACAATCACTTCACTCCCAGTGTGACAGGGACAACTCTCACATTAAATCACAACACACTGTTAGGGCCCCAACTCATGGCAATGCTGAATAGGTCAGATCCTGGAGCGGGTTCTGATAAAGGGTCACTGGACCCAAAATGTTGGCTCTGCACCTTCTCTGGGACTGTAACACTGCATTCAGTACTCTGTTACTGAAAGGTCGACTCCCCTGCTGCTTGGATGCTGCCTGACCTGCTGTGTTTTTCCAGCGTCACTCTCTGACCGTTGCCCTGATACATTAGTACAGTACGGTCCACCTGCAAAATACATAACACAACTTTTCACCGTACTTGGTACGCATGACAGGAATAAATCAAATCTACTTTCCCTCCAGAGCTGCTGTCAGACGGCATGGTGGCTCAGTGGTCAGCACTGCTGCCTCACAGCACCAGGGTCCCAGGTTCGCTTCCAGCCTCGGGCGACTGTCTGTGTGGTGATTGCACTTTCACCCTGTGTCTGTGTGGGTTTCCACCCACATTCCAAAGATGTGCAATCAGGCCATGCTAAATTGTCCCATAGTGTTAGATCAGAGGGAAGTGGGTCTGGGTGGGTTACTCTCCGGAGGGTCGGTTTGGGCTGAAGGGCCTGTTTCCACTCTGTAGGGAATCTAATCGAAACTAGTTGAGTTTCTCCAGCAATTTCTGTTTTGGTTTCCAGCATCCACAGTTCTTTAGTTGATGTTCTATGAGGATACAGTCTGGCTTGATGGGCCACAAGACTAACTTTTACGTTTAGTTCACGTTGTACTAGCTATTGAACATACTTATACAATGCTGCCGATGTTAACAATGTAACACAACTTTATTTCACAACAAAACAGAATAGATAAAACAGTTCAGAAGAGCAACACAGCAAATTGCCAATGTTTTTCCCAGCAATATCATTTACAGATACTCAATCCCAGTGTGGTCTAGCTCCTATCTCAGCCTTTTAATTTCTTACTGTACTGTACACCACAGCACGGTGGCTTAGTGGTTAGCACTGCTGCCTCGCAGCACCAGGATCCCAGGTTCAATTCCAGCCTCGGGCGACTGTCTGTGTGGAGTTTGCACGTTCTCCCCGTGTCTGTGTGGGTTTCCTCCGGGTGCTCCGGTTACCTCCCACAGCCCAAAGATGTGTGGGTCAGGTGATTTGGCCAGGCTAAATTTCCCATAGTGATAGGTGCATTAGTAGGGAGTAGGGGAATGGGTCTGGGTGGATTACTCTTTGGAGGGTGGAATTGTTGGGCCGAAGGGCCTGTTCTGCACTGTATTTGACATCCTAGAGCCTTCTCTCCAGTACTGATGATGTATGAAAATGTTCTGGGCAAATAGGATTAAGGAAAATCCCAGGGCCTTGAGGAACAAGAAAGTAGCTAGGCAAAGGATAGGTCCACTCAAGGAGAAAGGAGGGAATTTATGCATGGGGCTGGAGGAAGTGGGTGAGGTCCTGAATGAATACTTTGCTTCAGTATTCACATGGTGGATGGGGACTTGAGATAGTCTAAGATATGTCAATATAACAAAGGTATTGGGTGTTTTGAAAAACATTAAGGTAGATAAGTGCCTAGCATCTGATGGGATCGATCCGGGAATACTGAGGGAGGAAACTGCTGGGGGCCTTGTATCGTCTTTCATCACAGAGAGCTCCCAGAGGACTGGAGACTAGCCAATGGTCTCCTTTAGATGAGGAAGGGCAGCAGGATGATCCACAAATTTCCAGGCAGGTGAGTCTTACATCATTGGGAGGGAAATTATTGGAGAAGGTGCCTGGGGACAGGATTTACGTCACATTTGGGAAAAATGTGGACTTACTAGCAATAGGCAGCATGGTGAAGGTCGTGTCTCAACAAACATGATTGAGTTTTTTGAGGAAGTGACGAAGAGGATGGATGAGAGCAGGGTGGTGGATATCGTCTTTAGCGAGGCCTTTGACAAGGTCCCTCCTGGCAGGCTGACGCGGGAGGTGAAGGCACATGGGGTCCACACTGAGCTGGTTAGATAGATTCAGAACCGGCTTGCTCAGGGAGTAGCAGGGGAGTGGTGTTTTTCTGATGGAGATCTGTGCTGGAATCCTTGCTGTTTGTAATAGGTACCCATTAATTAAAAGAGAATGTAAGTGGTCTAATTACTAAATTTCGAAACAAATATTGGGGGAGTTGTGGAATAGTGAGGCGGATTGCCAGAGGGGTACAGCAGGACGTAGATCGACTGGAGACTGGAACAGAGAAATGGCAGACAGAAGTTGATCCAGACAAAGTTGAGGTGATGCATTTTGGAAGGTCAAATGCAGCGGGGATTGTAGAATCAGGGGAGGGAGGGGATCTCATAGGAACATGTAAACTCCTGATGGGAACAGACAGGCTAGATGTGGGAGTAATGTTCCCAATGCTCGGGGAGTCCAGAACGAGGGATCACCATCTAGAATAAAGGGTGAGCCATTCAGGACTGAGATGAGGAAGCGTGTCTTCACTCAGGGAGTTTAGGAACCTGTGGAATTCTCTCCAACAGGAGGCTGTTGTTGGGGACCAGTTCATTAGGTAGGTCCAGGAGGGAGCTGGATGTGGTCCATGTGGCTAAACGGATCAAGGAGCGTGGGGAGAGAGTGGGAATGGGATACTGAGGTTGCATGGTCAGCCATGATCGTATTGAATGGTGGTACAGCCTCAAAGGGCTGAATGGCCTGTTTCTATGTAAATATACAGTAAATGGCAGAACCCTTGGCAGCATTGACATACAGAACACTGTGGGCATATAACTCCACAATTCCCTGAGAGGGGCAACACAAGTGGATAAGGAGGGCAAGGATAAGGGGGCGTATGTATGGCCTTCCCAATGTTCTTTGAGGATAGGGATGGATTTGATAAATGAATCTCAGTGTGGAAAACTGTGAGACATTACACTTGGTGTAAAAGTGGAAAAGTCACCTATTTCTTAGAAATGAGGAACGTATACTGAAGCAAAGGAATAGAATGGCAGAGGCATGTAGCTTGGAAATAGGCCCATCAGCCTATCAAGTCTGCAGTGGCCATAAACAACCACCTCTCCATTCTAACCCCATTTCCCAACCCTAGGCCCATAGCCTTGGTGTCACATCTAAATCCGCCTTCAATGTGCCGAGGAGTTTGGTCTCTCCAACAGGCAATCAGTTCCAGATTCTCACCACCGTCTGGGGGAAATAGGTCTTTCTCACATCCCTCCTGCTCCTTACCTTCAATCTATAGCCCCCCGGTCACTGATCCCTCCATCAGGGAGTAAGGTTCCTTCCTGTCTCCCCTGTCTATGCCCCTCTCTGAATTATATACATCTCCATCGTGTCCCCTTCCAATCTCCTCTGCTCTGCAAAACCACCCTAGTGCCCAATCTCTCTTTATAACAGAAACTCTCCAGCCCAGGCAACACACAGAGAATGCTGGAGAAACTCAGCAGCTCTGACAGCATCTATGGAGAGAGAAACAGAGCCTCTTAAATGTTGTAATTGTACCAGCCTCCACCACATCCTCTGGCAGCTAATTCCATACACATACCACTCTCTGCATGAAAATGTTGCCCCTTAGGTCCCTTTTATATCTTTCCCCTCTCACCCTAAACCTATGCCCTCTAGTTCTGGACTCCCTCACCCTAGGGAAAGGACCTTGCCCCTTTACCCCACCCATGCCCCTCATGATTTTATAAAACTTCAAACCTCTCACTAGTGTAAATGCCAGTGGAAACAAACCCAGCCTGTCCAACCTTCCCTCAAGATACAACCCCCCCTCATGCCCACTATCAATCTGGTAAACAAACTGTGCATCACCTCCAATATATTTACAATCTTCCTCAAATGAGGAGACCCACCCAGCACACAGTGGTGGAGACATGGATCAATACTCACCATTAACCATTGATACTCAACAATGACCATCAATACTCACCAATAATCATCAATATCACCAATAACCATTGATACTCACCAATAAACATTGATGCTCACCAATGATCATCAATGTTCACAAATGATCATCGATACTCACCAATGACCATCAATACTCACCAATGACCATCGATGCTCACCAATGACCATCGATGCTCACCAATGATCACCGATACTCACCAATGACCATCAATACTCACTAATGGCCATCAATACTCACCAATGATCACCGATACTCACCAATGACCATCAATACTCACCAATGGCCATCAATACTCACCAATGGCCATCGATACTCACCAATGATCATCGATACTCACCAATGGCCATCGATGCTCACCAATGACCATCGATACTCACCAATGATCACCGACACTCACCAATGACCATCGATGCTCACCATTGGCCATCAATACTCACCAATAGCCATCAATACTCAACAATGGCCATCAATACTCACCAATGACCATCGATACTCACCAATGACCATCGATACTCACCAATGATCATCGATGCTCACCAATGACCATCGATGCTCACCAATGACCATCGATACTCACCAATGACCATCGATGCTCACCAATGACCATCGATGCTCACTCTCTGATTTCAGAACCTTCCACGATGCTGAAACCCCTTGCCTTGTCTCTCCAGGACCTCACCATGGAGACGGAGTTGGAGGCTGTCAATGGGAAGCGGGTCAAAGCCCTCGAGGTGTTTGCTCATGCCCTGAGATACTTCCGGAAGCATGCTCTCAAGGTCAGTGAGGTGCCTGAACTTTGACTAAAAAATGAGGTCTGCAGATGCTGGAGATCACAGCTGCAAATGTGTTGCTGGTCAAAGCACAGCAGGTTAGGCAGCATCTCAGGAATAGATCCTGAGATCTATTCCTGAGATGCTGCCTAACCTGCTGTGCTTTGGCCTGAACTTTGACATTTGTCACTGGGGTCAGGTGGTCAATCGGGAAGGGATGAGGACTGAGGTGGGAGTGAGGGCCATCAATGGGACCATGGGCTTGATGAATGTAGTCCGCTGTGTGTTGAGGTAAATCTGTTCTCCTATTCCTGAGCAGTGCTGTGTGTTTTGGCAGGAGCTGAGTGACCAATTCTCGGTCGGCCTGGACACGGGTGATGTCCGCTGGGTAATCACCGTGCCTGCAATCTGGAAACAACCCGCCAAGCAGTTCATGAGGGAAGCAGCTTATCTGGTAAGGAGCATCCAGCCCACCACTCAGCGTCTCCGGGAGAGGCAGGGGCACTGAGGGGGCAGGGAGATCGGGGTTAGGGGGTGAGGCACCGAGGGAGCAGACAGGTCGGGGTTAGGGGGAGGGGCACCGAGGGAGCAGACAGATCGGGGTTAGGGGGAGGGGCATCTAGGGAGCAGAGAGATCGGGGTTGGGGGAGGGGCACCAAGGGGGCAGAGAGATTGGGGTTGGGGGAGGGGCACCTAGGGGGCAGAGAGATCGGGGTTGGGGGAGGGGCACCTAGGGGGCAGAGAGATCAGTGTTGAGGGGGTCTGGGGATGGAGCTCCGAGGGGACAGAGAGATTGGGGTTGTGTTGGGGATCTGGGGGTGGAGCACTGAGGGGGCAGAGAGATCAGGGTCTGGGGGTGTCTGGGTGTGGGGCACTGAGGGGGAGACAGAGCAGGGTCTGGGTGGGGGTCTGGTGGAGGGGCACTGAGGGGGCAGAGAGATCAGGGTCTGGGGGTGGGGCACTGAGGGGGCAGAGAGATCGGGGTCTGGGGGAGGGGCACTGAGGGGCCAGAGAGATCGGGGTCTAGAGGGGGCTGGGGGAGGGGCACCGAGGGGGCAGAGAGATCAGAGTCCGGGGGAGGGGCTCCGAGCGGGCAGAGAGACTGGGTCCGGGGGAGGGGCACTCGGGAGGCAGAGAGATTGAGGTCTGGGGGGGGGTGCTGGGGGAGGTGTACTGAGCGGGGAGAGATATCGGGGTCTGGGGGAGGGGCACTGTGGGGCCAGAGAGATCGGGGTCTGGGGGAGGGACACACAGGGATTGATGGGGAACAGAAAACTGCCCTGTGAAGAGCTGGTGAAGAGATGGGGGAGAGATGGGGGAGAGCTGGTGGAGAGATGGTGAGGCGATCGTGGAGAGATGGTGAAGAGGTGGTGAAGAGATGGTGGAGAGATGGTGAAGAGATGGTGAGGAGATGGTGAGAGAGGTGAGAGAGAGAGGAGATGGTGGAGAGATGGTGAGGAGATGGTGGAGAGATGGTGAAGAGATGGTGAGGAGATGGTGAAGAGATGGTGAGGAGATGGTGGAGAGATGGTGGAGAGATGGTGAGGAGATGGTGGAGAGATGGTGAGAGATGGTGAGGAGATGGTGGAGAGATGGTGGAGAGATGGTGAGGAGATGGTGGAGAGATGGTGAGGAGATGGTGAGGAGATGGTGGAGAGATGGGGAGAGATGGTGGAGAGATGGTGGAGTGATGGTGGAGGAGATGGTGGAGAGATGGTGAGGAGATGGTGAGGAGATGGTGAGGAGATGGTGGAGAGATGGTGGAGAGATGGTGGAGAGATGGTGGAGTGATGGTGAGGAGATGGTGGAGAGATGGTGAGGAGATGGTGAGGAGATGGTGAGGAGATGGTGGAGAGATGGTGATGGTGGAGAGATGGTGGAGAGATGGTGAGGAGATGGTGAGGAGATGGTGGAGAGATGGTGGAGAGATGGTGAGGAGATGGTGAAGAGATGGTGAAGAGATGGTGGGATGTTTCGGTGGGAGGGAGTGTTCTGCCAGTTGGGTTGTTAACAACAATCCAGGTTTGTTTAATATTTCATTTCAGTCACATCACTCTGTAATCCTTTGCTATAAATTCTGTGTCTTATGATCTTATTCTCCACAACCACCTGGTGAAGGAGCATCGCTCTGAAAGCTAGTGCCTCCTGTTAAACCTGTTGGACTATAACCTGGTGTTGTGGGATTTGTAACTCTGCCCAGGGCCAATCCCAAAGGGAGAGAGTTAGTAGGCTGTGATATCAGAATGAGAGAGAGAGAGAGAGAGAGAGAGAGAGAGAGAGAGAGAAATCACAGAAAAGACACATCAAAGAAAACATATTGGAAGAATTAGAACAGACAGAGTGAGAAGATTGTCTGTCCCCGTATCGCGGCGATATAATTTAGCATTCCGGGGTGTGGTGCAGGTAGGGCTTGGGGCTCAGATGGGATTGGTACAATCCTCCCGGTATGTGTTGGATAATTTATTTCTCATTTGTAATCACTGAAAGGTTGTTGTGGTCAGCTCGATCTGTTCCAATATTGTCTCTGTTCTCTGTCTCCTCTCTCCCTCTCCCCCTAAACCTCCGGCCCCTCCTCCCTGCTCTCCTCCACCCTCCATCTCCTCCTTTCTCTCTTCCTCTGTCTCCCTCCCTCTCTGCCCCTCTCTCACATCCTGCCTCCTTCCAATCATCTCGTTTCCTTTTTCTCTGTCTCTATATCTTACTTATCTTTCTCTCACACTCTCTCTCTCCCTCTTTATCTCTTATCCTGTCTCTTCCGCTGTCTTTTTCTCTGTCATTGTCACTGAATGTTGCACTCTCGGTTTTGTTCTTTATTGCTTTCTCTCTCTCTCTCTCCTTCTGTCTCTGTCTCTCATTCTGTCTTCCTTGCTGCATTCTCCCCCCCCCCCCTATCGTTGTCCTCTCTCTCTGCTCCCTCATTCTCTCTCCATCTCTCTCCTTCCCTATTCATCCCTCTCTTTCTCTTTTCCTCTCCTTCTACGTCCCTCCTCACTTTCACCCTGTCCTCTCTCTCTCCCTCTCTCCATCACAACCCCCCAACCCCCCAACCCTCCATCTGCCTCTTTCTCTGTCTCCCTGTGTACATGTCTCTCTCTCTCTCTGGGTTTCTCTCCCTCCCTCTTTCTCTCTCTCTCTCTCTCTCACACACACACACACACTCTCTCTCTCTCTCTCTCTGGGTCTCTCTCTCTCTCTCTCTGGTTAACTTTGTCCCTGGGTCTCTCTGTATCTGGATCTCTCTCTCTGTCTCTCTGGATCACTCTCTCGCTCTGGGTCTCGCCCTCTCTCTCTCTCCATCTCTCTCTCTCTGGATCACTCTCTCTGTCTCTCTGGGTCTGTCTGTCTCTGGGTCTCTCTGTCTCTGGGTCTCTCTCTCTCTGTCTCTCTGGATCACTCTCTCTCTCTGGGTCTCGCTCTCTCTCTCTCTCTCCATCTCTCTCTCTGGGTCTCTCTCTCTCTGGGTCTCTCTCTCTCTCTGGGTCTCTCTCTCTCTCTGTCTCTCTCTCTCTGTCTCTCTCTCTCTGGGTCTCTCTCTCTCTGGGTCTCTCTCTCTCTCTCTCTCTGGGTCTCTCTCTCTGGGTCTCTCTCTCTCTCTCTGGGTGTCTCTCTCTCTCTCTCTCTCTCTCTGGGTCTCTCTCTCTGGGTCTCTCTCTCTCTCTCTCTGGGTCTCTCTCTCTCTCTGGATCTCTCTCTCTGTCTTTCTGGGTCTCTCTCTCTCTCTCTCTGGGTCTCTCTCTCACTCTGTCTGTCTCTCTCTCTGTCTCTCTCTCTTACTCTCTCTCTCTGGGTCTCTCTCTCTCTCTCTGGGTCTCTCTCTCTCTCTTTCTGGGTCTCTCTCTCTCTCTCTCCGGGTCTCTCTCTCTCTCTCTCTCTCTCTGGGTCTCTCTCTCTCTCTCTCTGTCTCTCTCTCTCTGGGTCTCTCTCTCTCTCTCTCTGGGTCTCTCTCTCTCTCTGGGTCTCTCTCTCTCTCTGGGTCTCTCTCTCTCTCTCTCTCTGGGTCTCTCTCCCCCCTCCGTGCTCCCTCTGTTCCTCCCCGATCCCAGGCCGGCCTAGCCTCTCCCGAATACCCTGAGCAGTTGTTGATTGCTCTGGAACCTGAGGCAGCATCGATTTACTGCCGGAAACTCCGTCTTCACCAACTCATTGACCTCAGCAACAGAGACACAGCCAATGGGTACGGCCCGGAAACTTCCATCGTCTCCAGCTTCAGGCAAGGTGAGGGGCTGCTCCCCTCCAACTCTCACCATCAGGGCCTTGGTGAAAACCAGACCTGCCCCCCCCCATCCCCCCCCCCACAACCACACAAACAAGAGTGGCCCTTCATCCCCTCTAGCCTATCCCTCCATGTGAGAAGACCACGGCCAACCTGGTTGTGAGTTTATTCAGTAAGCCACACTCTACCGACAGCTGGGAGGAAAGGCATTTCCTCAGCACCATCCCAAAGGGAGCCCCTCCCACGTTAACCCCCCCACCCACCCCAGTTCCCAGCCTGTCCCTCAGGATCCTGCACATTTCACCTCATTCTCCCCAACACCTACAGACCCAGGCCTGGCCCGGCTCCTCCTACCCACACGAGATCCACTGGTTTTGATCTCGGATACGTCGGGGA
Source organism: Hemiscyllium ocellatum (assembly GCF_020745735.1). Taxonomy (NCBI): domain Eukaryota; kingdom Metazoa; phylum Chordata; class Chondrichthyes; order Orectolobiformes; family Hemiscylliidae; genus Hemiscyllium; species Hemiscyllium ocellatum. Next base: position 9,701,363 of record NC_083401.1, on the reverse strand, counting down.
ACCTGCTCTGAACTGTTTGGAAGCTTTTACTGATGTACCCTTTCAGTTTGGGAACTGGGCACAGTGCTGCAGATGTGACCACATTAATCTGGTGTTATATTGGTTATAAACAGTCTGTTTTAATATTCCACTCTCCAGGAAATCAGGGACATCACTCTGTTCTCCAACCCAGACACTTGCAATGGCTGCATACTCTGTGTGTGTGAGCATGTGTGTGTGCATGCATATGTGCGTGTGTGCATGTGTGTGTCTGTATGTATGCGTGTGCATGCGTGTGCAAGTGTGTGTGTGTGAATGTGTGTGTGCATGAGTGTGCATATGTGTGTGTGTGCGTGTGCAAAGGTGTGTGCATGAACGTGCATATGTGTGCATGCGTGTGTGCATGCATGTGCACTTGTGTGTGCGCGCGTGTGTCCGTATGTGCGTATGTGCATGTGTATGTGTGTGTGTATGTGCATGCATGTGTATGTGTATGTGCGCGTGTGTGTGCATGTGTATGTGCGTGAGTGCGTGTGTGAGTGTCAGTGTGTGTGTACGAGTGTGCGCATATGTGTGCGCGTGTATCTGTGTGTGTGCGTGTGCGCATGTGTGTGTGCGTGTGTGTGTACATGTGTGTGTGCGTGCGTGTGTGTCTGTGTGTGCATGCATGTGTGTGCGTGTGTATGTGCGTGTGTGTGTGCATGCGTGTGTGCGTGTGTATGTGTGCGTGTGTGTGCTTGCATATGCGTCTGTGTGCATGAGTGTGTGTGTGTGTATGAGTGTGGGCATATGTGTGTGCGTGTGACTGTGTGTGTGAGTGTGTGCATGTGTAGTGCGTGTGTGTAGTGCGTGTGTGTGTGCATGTGTGCGGGTGCGTGTGCTTGTGTGTGCGTCTGTGTGCACATGAGTGCATGTGTGCGCATGTGTGTGCGTGTGTGTGCATGTATGTAGTGCGTTTGTGTGTGTCTGTGTATGTATGCGTGCATGTATGTGCATCTGTGTGTCTGTGTATGTGTGCGTGCGTGTGTATGTGCGCGTGTGTGTGCATATGTGTGTGTGCATATGTGTGTGAGAATGTGTGCATGTGTGTGCATGCGTGTGTGTGCGTGCATGCGTGTGTGTGTGCGTGTATGTGTGCATGTATGTGTCTGTGCGTGCATGCGTGTGTGCGTGTGTGCGAGCGTGTGTGCGTGCGTGAGTGCGTGTGTGTGTGTCTGTGTGTGTGCGAGTGTGCGCATATGTGTGTGTGTGTGTGTGTTTGCGTGCGTGTAGTTCGCATGTGTGTGCGTGTGTGTGTGCGTGTGTGTGCATGTATGTGTGTCAGTGTATGTGTGTGTGCATGTGCATGTGCGCGTGTGTGTGCATATGTGTGTGTGCGTATATGTGTGTTAGAATGTGTGGGTGTGTGTGCGTGTGTGTGCACGCATGCATGCATGTGTGTGTCTGTGTGTGCATGCATGTGTGTGTGCATGTGTGTGCCTGTGTGTGCATGATTGTGTGTATGCGCGTGTGTGAGTGCGTGTGTGTGTGTCTGTGTCTGTACGAGTGTACGCATATGTGTGTCTGTGTGTGAGTGTGTGTGCATGTGTGCGTGCATGTGCGCGTGTGAGTGTGTGTATGCATGTGTGTGTGTGCATGCGGGTGTATGTGTCTGTATGTGTGTGTGTATGTGTACGAGTGTGTGTGACAGTGCAGCACTCTTTCAATACTGACCCTCTGACAGTGCAGCACTCCCTCAGTACTGACCCTCTGACAATGTAGCACTCCCTCAGTACTGACCCTCTGACAGTGCAGCACTCCCTCAGTACTGACCCTCTGACAATGTAGCACTCCCTCAGTACTGACCCTCTGACAGTGCGGCACTCCCTCAGTACTGACCCTCTGACAGTGCGGCACTCCCTCAGTACTGACCCTCTGACAGTGCAGCACTCCCTCAGTACTGACCCTCTGACAATGTAGCACTCCCTCAGTACTGACCCTCTGACAGTGCAGCACTCCCTCAGTACTGACCCTCTGACAATGTAGCACTCCCTCAGTACTGACCCTCTGACAGTGCGGCACTCCCTCAGTACTGACCCTCTGACAGTGCGGCACTCCCTCAGTACTGACCCTCTGACAGTGCGGCACTCCCTTAGTACTGACCCTCTGACAGTGCAGCACTCCCTCAGTCCCGGCGATGTGTTGTGTGAGCGGGCCTGTGTGTTTTCACTGCTCTAACCCACTGAGGTGATGTTGTTCAGTCTGATATCCGTCTATTGTGTCCAGGATAAATTTAGACACGCTGTGTGTGGGTCAGCCTCGGTTTGACCGTCCGACCGGAGAGAGCCAAACTAAAATAGGGTCTGTAAACAGTTTGGCTATTTCCCTCAGGGGACGTTGTCAGGGAAACTCTGAGACCGGTCTTCCTCAGTCAGGAGGGCCCAGAAATAATTCTCCCACGCTGCCTGCTCCCAAAATAGAGGTCATCAACACAGACATACCCACGTCCTTCCTCAAATACACCGCCACCCCCCCACACACTGTCACACTGACCCCCCCCCACACACACTGTCACACTGACCCCCCCACACACACTGTCACACTGACCCCCCCACACACACACTCACACCGACCCCCCCACACACTGTCACACTGACCCCCCCACACACACACTGTCACACTGACCCCCCCACACACACTGTCACACCGACCCCCCCCACACACTGTCACACTGACCCCCCCCACACACTGTCACACTGACCCCCCCACACACACTGTCACACTGACCCCACACACACACTGTCACACTGACCCCCCCACACACTGTCACACTGACCCCCCCCACACACACACACTGTTACACTGATCCCCCCCACACACACACTGTTACACTGACCCCCCACACACACTGTCACACCGCCACCCCCCCCACACACTGTCACACTGACCCCCCCCACACACACACACTGTCACACTGACCCCCCCACACACACTGTCACACCGCCACCCCCACACACTGTCACACTGACCTCCCCCACACCCTGTCACACTGATCCCCCCCACAAACACACTGTCACACCGCCACCCCCACACACTGTCACACTGACGCCCCCCACACACACACTGTCACACCGACCCCCCCACACACACTGTCACACTGACCCCCACCCACACACACTGTCACACTGACCCCCCCACACACACACTGTCACACCGACCCCCCCACACACACTGTCACACTGACCCCCACCCACACACACTGTCACACTGACCCCCACACACACACTGTCACACCGACCCCACCCACACACACACTGTCACACTGATCCCCCCCACACACACACTGTCACACCGACCCCCCACACACACTGTCACACTGACCCCCCCCCACACACACACACTGTCACACTGACCCCCCCACACACACACTGTCACACTGACCCCCCCCCACACATTGTCACACTGACCCTCCCACACACACACTGTCACACCGACCCCCCCCACACACTGTCACACTGACCCCCCCACACACTGTCACACTCACCCCCCCCCACACACACTGTCACACTGACCCCCCCCACACACACACTGTCACACTGACCCCCCACACACTGTCACACTGACACCCCCACACACTGTCACACTGACCCCCCCCACACACACTGTCACACTGACCCCCCCCACACACACACTGTCACACTGACCCCCCACACACTGTCACACTGACCCCCCCCCACACACACTGTCACACTGACACCCCCCCACACACTGTCACACTGACCCCCCCACACACTGTCACACGGACCCCCCCACACACGCTGTCACACTGCCCCCCCCCACACACACTGTCACACTGACCCCCTCCCCACACTTTCACACTGACCCCCCCACACACACTGTCACACTGACCCCCCCCCCACACACAGTCACACTGACCCCCCCCACACACTGTCACACTGACACCCCAACACACACTGTCACACTGACCCCCCCCACACTTTCACACTGACCCCCCCACACACACTGTCACACTGACCCCCCCCACACACAGTCACACTGACCCCCCCCACACACTGTCACACTGACACCCCCACACACACTGTCACACTGACCCCCCCACACACACTGTCACACTGACCCCCACCCACACACACTGTCACACTGACCCCCTCCCCACACTTTCACACTGACCCCCCCCACACACTGTCACACTGACCCCCCCCCCACACACACTGTCGCACTGATCCCCCCACACACACTGTCACACTGACCCCCCCACACACACTGTCGCACCGACACCCCCACACATTGTCACACTGACCCCCCCACACACACTGTCACACTGACCCCACACACACACTGTCGCACCGACCCCCCCCACACATTGTCACACTGACCCCCCCCACACCCACTGTCACACTGACCCCCCCCACACACACACTGTCACACTGACCCCCCGACACACTGTCACACTGACCCCCACACACACACTGTCACACCGACCCCCCCACACACACTGTCACACTGACCCCGGCTACACACACTATCACACTGACCCCCCCACACACTGTCACACCGACCCCCCCACACACACTGTCACACTGACCCCCCCCCCACACACACTGTCGCACTGATCCCCCCACACACACTGTCACACTGACCCCCCCACACACACTGTCGCACCGACCCCCCCCACACATTGTCACACTGACCCCCCCACACACACTGTCACACTGACCCCCCCCACACCCACTGTCACACTGACCACCCCCACACACACACTGTCACACTGACACCCCCCACACACTGTCACACTGACACCCCCCACACACACACTGTCACACTGACCCCCCCCACACACTGTCACACCGACCCCCCCACACACACTGTCACACTGACCCCCACACACACACTATCACACTGACACCCCACACACACTGTCACACTGACCCCCCCCACACACACTGTCACGCTGACCCCCCCCACACACAGTCACACTGACCCCCCCCACACACTGTCACACTGACCCCCACACACACACTATCACACTGACACCCCACACACACTGTCACACTGACCCCCCCCACACACACTGTCACGCTGACCCCCCCTACACACACACTGTCACGCTGACCCCCCCTACACACACACTGTCACACCGACCCCCCACACACACACACTGTCACACTGACCCCCCACACACACACTGTCACACTGACACCCCCCACACACTGTCACACTGACCACCCCCCCACACACACTGTCACACTGACACCCCCCACACACTGTCACACTGACCACCCCCCCACACAAACTGTCACACTGACCCCCCCCACAAACTGTCACACTGACCCCCCCCACACACACTGTCACACTGACGCCCCACACACACACACTGTCACACTGACACCCCCCATACACACTGTCACACTGACCCCCCCCACACACTGTCACACTAACCCCCCCCACACACACACTGTCACACTGACCCCCCCACACACACACTGTCACACTGACCCCCCCCCACACACAGTGTTTGATGGGGACAGTGTAGAGGGAGCTTTACTCTGTATCTAACCCCATGCTGTCCCTGTCCTGGGAGTGTTTGATGGGGACAGTGTAGAGGGAGCTTTACTCTGTATCTAACCCCATGCTGTCCCTGTCCTGGGAGTGTTTGATGGGGACAGTGTAGAGGGAGCTTTACCCTGTATCTAACCCCGTGCTGTCCCTGTCCTGGGAGTGTTTGATGGGGACAGTGTAGAGGGAGCTTTACCCTGTATCTAACCCTGTGCTGTCCCTGTCCTGGGAGTGTTTGATGGGGACAGTGTAGAGGGAGCTTTACCCTGTATCTAACCCCGTGCTGTCCCTGTCCTGGGAGGACTCTGTGTTCTCTCTCAGGCTGTTATTGGCTGGGCCAGCGTTAAATGGCCATCCTTCCTTGTGGCTGGTTGGGTGTGGAGTCACGTGGAGGCCGGGCTGGGTAAACCAGGCAGATTTCCCTTCCTTCAGACAGCAGTGGTCACATGGTCCCCATTTATCCCGGTGTTTAGTCCAGATCCTGATGGATTTGGAGTATTCCCCTGATGCCGTGGTGATCCCTGTGTATCTCCGGATCCCTCGCGGTGGGATATTGTCAATGCGCTGTCCCTGCCTCAGTACCCACTCCCTCCACACACTGCCGCAGGATTCCTGCCCCCCGGATCGTTGTGTGATTGTTTGTGGATTTTTCCAGCTCGGGAGCAGCTTCGACGTTCCCGACACAGTCGGACATTCCTGATGGAAAGTGGAGTTGGAGATTTGTGGGCGGAGATGGAGACAGGTACCTGTTCCTCATGACCACACTCTCTCTCTCTCTCTGTCTCTGTGAACACTTCTCTCTCTCTCTCTCTCTCTCTGTGAACACTTCTCTCTCGCTCTCTCTCTGTGAACCCCTCTCTCTCTCACTGTGAACACCTCTCTCTCTCTCTCTCTGTGAACACTTCTCTCTCTCTCTCACTGTGAACACCTCTCTCTCTCTCTGTGAACCCCTCTCTCTCTCTCTCTCTCTCTGTGAACACTTCTCTCTCTCTCTCTCTCTCTGTGAACACCTCTCTCTCTCGCTCTCTCTCTGTGAACACTTCTCTCTCTCTCTCTCACTGTGAACACCTCTCTCTCTCTCTCTCTCTCTGTGAACACCTCTCTCTCTCGCTCTCTCTCTGTGAACACTTCTCTCTCTCTCTCTCTCTCTCTGTGAACACTTCTCTCTCTCTCTCTCTCTCTGTGAACACTTCTCTCTCTCTCTCTCTCTGTGAACACCTCTCTCTCTCGCTCTCTCTCTGTGAACACTTCTCTCTCTCTCTCTCACTGTGAACACCTCTCTCTCTCTCTGTGTGAACCCCTCTCTCTCTCTCTGTGAACACCTCTCTCTCTCTCTCTCTCTGTGAACACTTCTCTCTCTCTCTGTGAACACTTCTCTCTCTCTCTCTCACTGTGAACACCTCTCTCTCTCTCTCTGTGAACACTTCTCTCTCTCTCTCTCTGCGAACACCTCTCTCTCTCTCTCTGTGAACACCTCTCTCTCTCTCTGTGAACACCTCTCTCTCTCGCTCTCTCTCTGTGAACACTTCTCTCTCTCTCTCTCTGTGAACACCTCTCTCTCTCTCTCTCTCTCTCTCTGTGAACACCTCTCTCTCTCTCTCTGGGAACACTTCTCTCTCTCTCTGTCTGTGAACACCTCTCTCTCTCTCTGTGAACACTTCTCTCTCTCTCTCTGTGAACACCTCTCTCTCTCTCTCTCTCTGTGAACGCTTCTCTCTCTCTCTCTCTCTCTCTCTGTGAACACCTCTCTCTCTCTCTCTCTGTGAACACTTCTCTCTCTCACTGTGAACACTTCTCTCTCTCTCTCTCTCTGTGAACACCTCTCTCTCTCTCTCTGTGAACGCTTCTCTCTCTCTCTCTCTCTGTAAACACTTCTCTCTCTCACTGTGAACACTTCTCTCTCTCTCTCTCTCTGTGAACACTTCTCTCTCTCTGTCTGTGTGAACTCCTCTCTCTCTCTCTGTGAACACCTCTCTCTCTCTCTCTCTCTGTGAACACTTCTCTCTCTCTCTCACTGTGAACACCTCTCTCTCTCTCTCTCTGAACACTTCTCTCTCTCTCTCACTGTGAACACCTCTCTCTCTCTCTGCGAACCCCTCTCTCTCTCTCTGTGAACACTTCTCTCTCTCTCTCTCTCTCTCTCTGTGAACACTTCTCTCTCTCTCTCTCTCTCTCTCTGTGAACACCTCTCTCTCTCTCTCTCTCTCGCTCTCTCTGTGAACACTTCTCTCTCTCTCTCTCTCACTGTGAACACCTCTCTCTCTCTCTGTGTGAACCCCTCTCTCTCTCTCTCTCTGTGAACACCTCTCTCTCTCTCTCTGTGAACACTTCTCTCTCTCTCTCTGTGAACACTTCTCTCTCTCTCTCACTGTGAACACCTCTCTCTCTCTCTCTCTGTGAACCCCTCTCTCTCTCTCTCTGTGAACACTTCTCTCTCTCTCTCTCTGTGAACACCTCTCTCTCTCTCTCTGTGAACACCTCTCTCTCTCTCTGTGAACACCTCTCTCTCTCGCTCTCTCTCTGTGAACACTTCTCTCTCTCTCTCTGTGAACACTTCTCTCTCTCTCTCTCTCTCTCTCTCTGTGAACACCTCTCTCTCTCTCTCTCTGTGAACACTTCTCTCTCTCTCTGTCTGTGAACACCTCTCTCTCTCTCTCTGTGAACACTTCTCTCTCTCTCTCTGTGAACACCTCTCTCTCTCTCTCTCTCTGTGAACGCTTCTCTCTCTCTCTCTCTCTGTGAACACCTCTCTCTCTCTCTCTCTGTGAACACTTCTCTCTCTCACTGTGAACACTTCTCTCTCTCTCTGTGAACACCTCTCTCTCTCTCTGTGAACACTTCTCGCTCTCTCTCTGTGAACACTTCTCTCTCTCTCTCTCTCTGTGAACACTTCTGTCTCTCTCTCACTGTGAACACCTCTCTCTCTGTGAACACTTCTCGCTCTCTCTCTCTCTGTGAACACCTCTCTCTCTCTCTGTGAACACTTCTCTCTCTCTCTCTCTCTCTCTCTCTCTCTCTGTGAACACCTCTCTCTCTCTCTGTGAACACTTCTCTCTCTCTCTCTCTCTCTCTGTGAACACCTCTCTCTCTCTCTGTGAACACCTCTCTCTCTCTCTCTCTGTGAACACCTCTCTCTCTCTGTGAACACTTCTCTCTCTCTCTCTCTCTCTGTGAACACTTCTCTCTCTCTCTCACTGTGAACACCTCTCTCTCTCTCTGTGAACACCTCTCTCTCTCTCTCTGTGAACCCCTCTCTCTCTCTCTGTGAACACTTCTCTCTCTCTCTCTCTCTCTGTGAACACTTCTCTCTCTCTCTCTCTCTCTCTCTGTGAACACCTCTCTCTCGCTCTATCTCTCTGTGAACACCTCTCTCTCTCTCTCTCTCTCTGTGAACACTTCTCTCTCTCTCTGTGAACACCTCTCTCTCTCTCTCTCTGTGAACACTTCTCTCTCTCTCTCTGTGAACACTTCTCTCTCTCTCTCTCTCTGTGAACACCTCTCTCTCTCTCTCTGTGAACACTTCTCTCTCTCTCTCTCTCTCTGTGAACACCTCTCTCTCTCTCTCTCTCTGTGAACACTTCTCTCTCTCTCTCTCAGTGAACACCTCTCTCTCTTTCTGTGTGAACAATTCTCTCTCTCTCTCTGTGAACACCTCTCTCTCTCTCTCTGTGAACACTTCTCTCTCTCTCTCTCTGTGAACACCTCTCTCTCTCTATCTCTCTGTGAACACCTCTCTCTCTCTCTCTGTGAACACTTCTCTCTCTCTCTCTCTCTGTGAACACCTCTCTCTCTCTCTGTGAACACTTCTCTCTCTCTCTCTCTCTGTGAACACTTCTCTCTCTCTCTCTGTGAACACTTCTCTCTCTCTCTCTCTGTGAACACTTCTCTCTCTCTCTCTCTCTCTCTGTGAACACTTCTCTCTCTCTCTGTGAACACTTCTCTCTCTCTCTCTCTCTCTGTGAACACTTCTCTCTCTCTCTCTCTGTGAACACCTCTCTCTCTCTCTCTCTCTGTGAACACCTCTCTCTCTTTCTGTGAACACCTCTCTCTCTCTCTCTCTGTGAACACCTCTCACTCTCTCTGTCTCTCTCTCTCTCTGTGAACACTTCTCTCTCTCTCTCTCTCTCTGTGAACACCCCTCTCTCTCTCTGTGAACACCTCTCTCTCTCTCTCTGTGAACACCTCTCTCTCTCTCTCTGTGAACACCTCTTTCTCTCTCTCTCTCTGTGTGAACACCTCTCTCTCTCTCTCTCTCTGTGAACACTTCTGTCTCTCTCTCTGTGAACACCTCTCTCTCTCTCTCTGTGAACACTTCTCTCTCTCTCTCTCTCTCTCTGTGAACACCTCTCTCTCTCTCTCTGTGAACACTTCTCTCTCTCTCTCTGTGAACACTTCTCTCTCTCTCTCTCTCTCTGTCAACACCTCTCTCTCTCTCTCTCTGTGAACACTTCTCTCTCTCTCTCTCTCTGTCAACACCTCTCTCTCTCTCTCTCTGTGAACACTTCTCTCTCTCTCTCTCGCTCTCTCTCACTCTCGCTCTCTGAATCCTGCTTCTCTCCCTCTCTCTCTTATTATACAGAGGGTTTATAGCGTCATAGAGATTTACAGAGGAAACTCGTTTATCTGGATTCCAATTAACTGAACAAAATACTCCCCGTCCTTGTCCTTCAGATAATTGAGGTTCCTCTGTACAGCACAAAAACAGACCCTTCTGTCCAACCCGTCCATGCCGACCAGATATCCCAACCCAATCCAGTCCCACCTGCCAGTACCCGGCCCATATCCCTCCAAACCCTTCCTATTCATATACCCATCCAGATGCCTCTTAAATGTTGCAATTGTACCAGCCTCCACCACATCCTCTGGCAGCTCATTCCATACACATACCACCCTCTGTGTGAAAACGTTACCCCTTAGGTCTCTTTTATATCTTTCCCCTCTCACTCTAAACCTATGCCCTCTAGTTCTGGACTCCCCGACCCCAGGGAAAAGACTTTGTCTATTTATCCTATCCATGCCTCTCATAATTTTGTAAACCTCTATAAGGTCACCCCTCAGCCTCCGACACTCCAGGGAAAACAGCCCCAGCCTGTTCAGCCTCTCCCTGTAGCTCAGATCCTCCAACCCTGGCAACATCCTTGTAAATCTTTTCTGAACCCCTTCAAGTTTCACAACATCTTTCCGATAGGAAGGAGACCAGAATTGCACACAATGTTCCAACAGATTCCATGAGATATAACCTTGCTAATCAGTCTCCCATGGGGAACCTTGTCGAACACCTTACTGAAGTCCATATAGATCACATCTACTGCTCTGCCCTCATCAATCTTCTTTGTTACTCCTTCAAAAAACTCAATCAAGTTTGTGAGACGTGATTTCCCATGCACAAAGCCATGTTGACTATCCCTAATCAGTCCTTGCCTTTCCAAATACATGTACATCCTGTCCCTCAGGATTCCCTCCAACAACTTGCCCACCACCGAGGTCAGGCTCACTGGTCTATAGTTCCCTGGCTTGTCCTTACTGCCCTTCTTAAACAGTGGCACCACGTTTGCCAACCTCCAGTCTTCCAGCACCTCACCTGTGACTATCGATGATACAAATACCTCAGCAAGAGGCCCAGCAATCACTTCTCTAGCTTCCCACAGAGTTCTCCGGTACACCTGATCAGGTCCTGGGGATTTATCCACCTTTAACCGTTTCAAGACATCCAGCACTTCCTCCTCTGTAATCTGGACATTTTGCAAGATGTCACCATCTATTTCCCTACAGTCTATATCTTCCATATCCTTTTCCACAGTAAATACTGATGCAAAATATTCATTTAGTATCTCCCCCATTTTCTGTGGCTCCACACAAAGGCCGCCTTGCTGATCTTTGAGGGGTCCTATTCTCTCCCTAGTTACCCTTTTGTCCTTAATATATTTGTAAAAACCCTTTGGATTGTCCTTAACTCTATTTGCCAAAGCTATCTCATGTCCCCTTTTTGCCCTCCTGATTTCCCTCTTAAATATACTCCTACTTCCTTTATACTCTTCTGAGGATTCACTCGATCTATCCTGTCTGTACCTGACATATGCTTCCTTCTTTTTCTTAACCAAACCTGCAATTTCTCTCGTCATCCAGAGGGATATGGGCCCTATGCTGGCAAATGGGATTAGTTTAATATCGGATAACTGGTCAGCATGGATGGGTTGAACAGAAGAAACAGATTTCTGTGCTGTATGGGGCTATGAGTCTCTCTCTCTCTCTCTGTCTCTGTGTTTAGCAGATTGCTAAATGCTGTGTTGTGTCCAGCAGCCCTGACCAGCCTCTCTCTCTCTCTCTCTGTCTCTCTGTCTGGGTGGTGTCTCCAGGGGACCGGTATATTGTGGCAGACTGTGGTGGTGGCACAGTGGATCTGACCGTTCACCAGATCGAGCAGCCGCAGGGGACGCTGAAGGAACTCTACAAAGCCTCAGGTACAGCCACAGAGAGAGCGCGGCCGTGCCCCCAGACCCCCTCCCACATCCCCCCCCCCGGGGATTCTTCCGTCTCCCTTCGTGGCCCATCACTAACCTCCCTCCCTCCTGAAATCACCCGACTGAGAGAGCAAACTTGCATTCCTGTAGCACCTTTTTGGGATGTCTACTCACAGCCTGACAAGAGTGCATTTTTAATAAAAATTTAGTGATCGTAGTAATGGTGGGGACAGGGTGCAGATTCGGTGGTTGGGGGTGGGTGGGGGGAAGGGAGAGAGAATGAACAAGCTGCTGTGGTGAACAGCAAGATCCCACAGACAGCAATGCAGAAAACCAGCAGGTTCAGGGATTCTGTCTGAGGATTGGACATTGACCAGGATTCCCAGGGTAACACCTTTCTCTCCTCTTCCAATGGGGTGTCTTTTCTGCCCGGTTCTGAGGGGGTGATAGAACGAGAGGGTTTAACAACTGCTTTCCTGGCAGTGTGGCACTCCCTCAGTGCTGCACTGGGCACCCAGCGCCTCCTGGTGGCCTGGGCAGTGCCATGTTGCTGGTTCCAGCCTCAGTTTCTACTGGAGAGAGGAAGGCCCAGGGGCCTATCATTCCTTCATTAATGCTCGACGTGTGGCCAGTCATTACCTTCCCCCCCACACTGAGCATGCTCAGTTCACTTGCAGCCACTGAGTGAAGGGTTAGGAGTCACATATATCAAACAGGGAAAGGACTGAATGGACCCAGTGAGTCTTTACATCATGTTTTCACAATCACCAGCCCCATCCACCCCCGGGAAAGGGCCAGACTGGAGACAGCTCGAAAGGGCCTGCAGGGACACAATGGGCCAAATGGCCTCCTGCTGGACAGCAGCTGTGAATGGTCATCGGGGGGATCTGAACTCCTGACCATGGGGTCAGGCTGGGCCCCGTCCGAAAGGGATAATCACATCAGAGGGAGAGACGGTTAGAACTTCCTGTCTTCAAAAACACAGGCAAAAGAATAAACACCTCATAGTGTGTGTGTCTGTGTGTTGGCGTGTCTGTGTGTTGGCGTGTCTGTGTGTTGGCGTGTCTGTCTGTCTGTGTATCTTGGTGTGAATGTGTGTGGGAGTGCGTGTGTGTGGATGAGTGTGTCGGAGTGAGTGTTTTTGTTGGTATGAGTGAGTGTGTGGGTAAAAAGTGAGATCTGTAGATGCTGGAGATCAGAGCTGAAAATGTGTTGCTGGTTAAAGCACAGCAGGTTAGGCAGCATCCAAGGAACAGGAAACTCGACGTTTCGGGCATAAGCCTTTCCTGATGAAGGGCTTATGCCCGAAACGTTGAATTTCCTGTTCCTTGGATGCTGCCTAACCTGCTGTGCTTTAACCAGCAACACATTTTCATGAGTGAGTGTGTGTGTTGGTATGAGTAAGTGTGTGTGTGTTTGTGTGAATGAGTGTGTATGTGTTGGTATGAGTGAGTGTGTGTGTTTGTGTGAGTGTGTGTTGGTTAGTGTGTGTTTGTGTGAGTGTGAGTGCGTGTTGGTGTGAGTGTGTGTATGTTTGTGTGAGTCTGAGTGTGTGTTGGTGTGAGTGTGTGTGAGTGTGTATTAGTGAGTGTGAGTGTGTGTTTGTGTGAGTGTGTGTTTGTGTGAGTGTGTATTGGTGTGAGTGTGTGTTTATGTGAGTGTGTGTTTATGTGAGTGTGTGTTGGTGTGAGTGTGTGTTGGTGTGAGTGTGTATTGGTGTGAGTGTGAGTGTGTGTGAGTGTGAGTGTGTGTGAGTGTGAGTGTGTGTGAGTGTTGGTGTGTGTGAGTGTTGGTGTGTGTGAGTGTTGGTGTGTGTGAGTGTTGGTGTGAGTGTGTGTTGGTGTGAGTGTGTATTGGTGTGAGTGTGTATTGGTGTGAGTGTGAGTGTGTGTGTGTGTGAGTGTGAATGTGTGTTGGTGTGAGGCGGTATGAGTCTGCAGGATTTCCCTGGCAGACAGGAACACTGAGCAGGTGGTGAACACGGAGGGGAAGTGAGGACTGCAGATGGAGCTCTGGCACCACCCAGTGGCTGTTGGATTGGGTTACCCGGAGCTCCCACAGACACTGCCCTGTGTGTATGACAGACATCCCCCTTTCCTGATCAATTGCCATCCTGGGAAAACCCACTCCTCCAGCCCAACCCTTACGGGGGGAGAGCGGGTAGGGTTGGGAGTGGGGGCGTAAGGAATGTGTACGGTGCCCTGATGGTGATATCGAGGGGGGGGGGAGGTGAGGAGAGTGGTGCAGGTTTGAGGACACTGGACACAACCTCACTGTCCGTCTCAGGGAGTCAACATAACTCTTCATCTGAAAGACAATGGGTGTAGTGTAATACAGTCGTAATGCTGTACAGCTGCAGTGTTGTACAGGTGCAGTGTTGTACGGGTGTAGTATTGTACAGGTGTAGTGTTGTACGGGTGTAGTATTGTACAGGTGTAGTATTGTACAGGTGTAGTATTGTACAGGTGCAGTGTTGTACGGGTGCAGTGTTGTACGGGTGTAGTGTTGTACAGGCGTAGTGTTGTACAGGCGTAGTGTTGTACAGGCGTAGTGTTGTACAGGCGTAGTGTTGTACAGGCACAGTGTTGTACAGGCACAGTGTTGTACAGGCACAGTGTTGCATGGTGTACTATTGTACCGCTGTAGTGTTGTACGGGTGTCGTGTTGTACGGGTGTCGTGTTGTACGGGTGTCGTGTTGTACGGGTGTCGTGTTGTACAGGTGTAGTGTTGTACAGGTGTAGTGTTGCATGGGTGTACTATTGTACCGCTGTAGTGTTGTACGGGTGTAGTGTTGCACGGGTGTAGTGTTGCACGGATGTCATGTTGTATGCCTGTAGTGTTGTGCAGGTGCAGTGTTGCACTGGTGTAGTATTGCAAGGATGTAGTGTTGTACGGGTGTAGCGTTGCACGGGTGTAGCGGTGCACGTGTGTAGCGTTGTACGGGCGCAATGTTGTACGGGTCTGGTGTTGTACAGGCACAGTATTGTACGGCTATAGTGTTGTACGCACGTAGTGTTGTACGGGTGTAGCATTGTACAGGCGTATCTTTGTACGGGTGTAGCGTTGTATGGGTGTAGCATTGTACGGGTGTAGTGTTTTACAAGCATAGTGTTGTACGGGCGCAGTGTTGTACGGGCGCAGTGTTGTACGGGCGCAGTGTTGTACCTGTGTAGTGTTGTACCTGTGTAGTGTTGTACCTGTGTAGTGTTGTACGGCTGCAGTGTTGTACGGCTGCAGTGTTGTACGGCTGCAGTGTTGTACGGCTGCAGTGTTGTACGGCTGCAGTGTTGTACGGCTGCAGTGATGTACGGCTGTAGTGTTGTACAGTTATGGTGTTGTACGTGTGTAGCGTTTTACGGGTGTAGCGATGTACGAGCGTAGTGTGGTACGGGGGTAGTGTTGTACAGCTGTAGTGTTACACGGTTGTAGTTGTATGCGGGCATTGTGGTATGCGGGTGTAATGGTATGCGGGTGTAGTGGTATGTGAGTGTAGAGGTACGTGGGTGTAGTGTTATATGGGTGTAGTGTTATATGGGTGTAGTGTTATGCGGGTGTAGTGTTATGCGGGGGTAGTGTAATGCGGGGGTAGTGTTATGCCGGGGTAGTGTTATGCGGGGGTAGTGTTATGCGGGGGTAGTGTTATGCGGGTGTAGTGGTATGCGAGTGTAGAGGTACGTGGGTGTAGTGTTATATGGGTGTAGTGTTATACGGGTGTAGTGTTATACGGGTGTAGTGTTATACGGGTGTAGTGTTATACGGGTGTAGTGTTATACGGGTGTAGTGTTATACGGGGGTAGTGTTATACGGGGGTAGTGTTATGCGGGGGTAGTGTTATGCGGGGGTAGTGTTATGCGGGTGTAGTGTTATGCGGGTGTAGTGGTATGCGAGTGTAGAGGTACGTGGGTGTAGTGTTATACGGGTGTAGTGTTATACGGGTGTAGTGTTATGCGGGTGTAGTGTTATACGGGGGTAGTGTTATACGGGTGTAGTGTTATACGGGTGTAGTGTTATGCGGGTGTAGTGTTATGCGGGTGTAGTGTTATGCGGGTGTAGTGTTATGCGGGTGTAGTGTTATACGGGTGTAGTGTTATACGGGTGTAGTGTTATGCGGGGGTAGTGTTATGCGGGGGTAGTGTTATGCGGGGGTCGTGTTATGCGGGTGTAGTGTTATGCGGGTGTAGTGGTATGCGAGTGTAGAGGTACGTGGGTGTAGTGTTATACGGGTGTACTGTTATACGGGTGTAGTGTTATACGGGGGTAGTGTTATACGGGGGTAGTGTTATACGGGTGTAGTGTTATACGGGTGTAGTGTTATGTGGGTGTAGTGTTATGCGGGTGTAGTGTTATGCGGGTGTAGTGTTATGCGGGTGTAGTGTGATACGGGTGTAGTGTTATACGGGTGTAGTGTTATACGGGGGTAGTGGTATGTGGGTGTAGTGTTATACGGGGGTAGTGGTATGTGGGTGTAGTGTTATACGGGTGTAGTGTTATACGGGTGTAGTGTTATACGGGTGTAGTGTTATACGGGGGTAGTGTTATGTGGGTGTAGTGTTATGTGGGTGTAGTGTTATACGGGTGTAGTGTTATGCGGGGGTAGTGTTATGCGGGGGTAGTGTTATGCGGGGGTAGTGTTATGTGGGTGTAGAGGTACGTGGGTGTAGTATTATATGGGTGTAGTGTTATGCGGGTGTAGTGTTATGTGGGTGTAGTGTTATGTGGGTGTAGTGTTATGTGGGTGTAGTGTTATGCGGGTGTAGTGTTATACGGGTGTAGTGTTATACGGGTGTAGTGTTATACGGGTGTAGTGTTATACGGGGGTAGTGGTATGTGGGTGTAGTGTTATACGGGTGTAGTGTTATGCGGGGGTAGTGTTATGCGGGGGTAGTGTTATGCGGGGGTAGTGTTATGTGGGTGTAGTGTTATGTGGGTGTAGTGTTATGTGGGTGTAGTGTTATACGGGTGTAGTGTTATGTGGGTGTAGTGTTATGCGGGTGTAGTGTTATACGGGGGTAGTGGTATGTGGGTGTAGTGTTATACGGGTGTAGTGTTATACGGGTGTAGTGTTATGCGGGGGTAGTGTTATGCGGGGGTAGTGTTATGCGGGGGTAGTGTTATACGGGGGTAGTGGTATGTGGGTGTAGTGTTATACGGGGGGTAGTGGTATGTGGGTGTAGTGTTATGCGGGTGTAGTGTTATGCGGGTGTAGTGTTATGCGGGTGTAGTGGTATGCGAGTGTAGAGGTACGTGGGTGTAGTGTTATATGGGTGTAGTGTTATATGGGTGTAGTGTTATACGGGTGTAGTGTTATGCGGGTGTAGTGTAATGCGGGTATAGTGTAATGCGGGTGTAGTGTAATGCGGGTGTAGTGTAATGCGGGGGTAGTGTTATACGGGGGTAGTGTTATGCGGGTGTAGTGTTATGCGGGCGTAATGGTATGCGGGTGTAGTGGTATGTGAGTGTAGAGGTACGTGGGTGTAGTGTTATATGGGTGTAGTGTTAAAAGGGTGTAGTGTTATGCGGGTGTAGTGTTATGCGGGTGTAGTGTTATGCGGGTGTAGTGTAATGCGGGTATAATGTAATGTGGGTATAATGTAATGCGGGTGTAGTGTAATGCGGGTGTAGTGTAATGCGGGGGTAGTGTTATGCGGGGGTAGTGTTATGCGGGGGTAGTGTTATGCGGGGGTAGTGTTATGCGGGTGTAGTGGTATGCGAGTGTAGAGGTACGTGGGTGTAGTGTTATATGGGTGTAGTGTTATATGGGTGTAGTGTTATATGGGTGTAGTGTCATACGGGTGTAGTGTTATACGGGGGTAGTGTTATGCGGGGGTAGTGTTATGCGGGGGTAGTGTTATGCGGGGGTAGTGTTATGCAGGTGTAGTGGTATGCGAGTGTAGAGGTACGTGGGTGTAGTGTTATACGGGTGTAGTGTTATGCGGGTGTAGTGTTATGCGGGTGTAGTGTTATGCCGGGGTAGTGTTATGCGGGGGTAGTGTTATACGGGTGTAGTGTTATGCGGGTGCAGTGTTATACGGGTGTAGTGTTATACGGGTGTAGTGTTATACGGGGGTAGTGTTATACGGGGGTAGTGTTATGCGGGGGTAGTGTTATGCGGGGGTAGTGTTATGCAGGGGTAGTGTTATGCAGGGGTAGTGGTATGTGGGTGTAGTGTTATGCGGGTGTAGTGTTATGCGGGTGTAGTGTTATACGGGTGTAGTGTTATGTGGGTGTAGTGTTATGCGGGTGTAGTGTTATACGGGGGTAGTGGTATGTGGGTGTAGTGTTATGCGGGTGTAGTGTTATGCGGGTGTAATGTTATGCGGGGGTAGTGTTATGTGGGGGTAGTGTTATGCGGGTGTAGTGTTATACGGGGGTAGTGGTATGTGGGTGTAGTGTTATACGGGTGTAGTGTTATGCGGGGGTAGTGTTATGCGGGTGTAGTGTTATGCGGGTGTAGTGTTATGCGGGGGTAGTGGTATGTGGGTGTAGTGTTATACGGGTGTAGTGTTATACGGGTGTAGTGTTATGCGGGGGTAGTGTTATGCGGGGGTAGTGTTATACGGGTGTAGTGTTATGCGGGTGTAGTGTTATACGGGGGTAGTGTTATGCGGGGGTAGTGTTATGCGGGTGTAGTGTTATGCGGGGGTAGTGGTATGTGGGTGTAGTGTTATACGGGTGTAGTGTTATACGGGTGTAGTGTTATGCGGGGGTAGTGTTATGCGGGGGTAGTGTTATGCGGGTGTAGTGTTATGCGGGTGTAGTGTTATACGGGGGTAGTGTTATGTGGGTGTAGTGTTATGCGGGTGTAGTGTTATGCGGGTGTAGTGTTATGCGGGTGTAGTGTTATACGGGGGTAGTGGTATGCGGGTGTAGTGTTCTGCGGGTGTAGTGGTATGTGGGTGTCGTGTTATACGGGTGTAGTGTTATACGGGTGTAGTGTTATGCGGGTGTAGTGTTATGCGGGTGTAGTGTTATGCGGGTGTAGTGTTATACGGGGGTAGTGTTATGCGGGGGTAGTGTTATGCGGGGGTAGTGTTATACGGGGGTAGTGTTATACGGGTGTAGTGTTATACGGGTGTAGTGTTATGCGGGGGTAGTGTTATGCGGGGGTAGTGTTATACGGGTGTAGTGGTATGCGGGTGTAGTGTTATGCGGGTATAGTGTTATGCGGGGGTAGTGTTATGCGGGTGTAGTGTTATGCGGGTATAGTGTTATGCGGGTGTAGTGTTATGCGGGTGTAGTGTAATGCGGGTGTAGTGTTATACGGGGGTAGTGTTATGCGGGTGTATTGTTATGCGGGTGTAGTGTTATGCGGGTGTAGTGTTATGCGGGTGTAGTGTTATACGGGGGTAGTGGTATGCGGGTGTAGTGTTATGCGGGTGTAGTGTTATACGGGGGTAGTGGTATGCGGGTGTAGTGTTATGCGGGTGTAGTGTTATACGGGTGTAGTGTTATGTGGGTGTAGTGTTATGCGGGTGTAGTGTTATACGGGGGTAGTGGTATGTGGGTGTAGTGTTCTGCGGGTGTAGTGGTTTGTGGGTGCAGTGTTATACGGGTGTAGTGTTATACGGGTGTAGTGTTATGCGGGTGTAGTGTTATGCGGGTGTAGTGTTATGCGGGGGTAGTGTTATGCGGGGGTAGTGTTATGCGGGTGTAGTGTTATGCGGGTGTAGTGTTATACGGGTGTAGTGTTGTACGGGGGTAGTGTTATACGGGTGTAGTGTTATACGGGTGTAGTGTTATGCGTGTGTAGTGTTATACGGGGGTAGTGTTATACGGGGGTAGTGGTATGTGGGTGTAGTGTTATACGGGTGTAGTGTTATACGGGTGTAGTGTTATGCGGGGGTAGTGTTATGCCGGGGTAGTGTTATGCGGGGGTAGTGTTATGCGGGTGTAGTGTTATGCGGGTGTAGTGTTATACGGGGGTAGTGGTATGTGGGTGTAGTGTTATGCGGGGGTAGTGTTATGCGGGTGTAGTGTTATGCGGGTGTAGTGGTATGTGAGTGTAGAGGTACGTGGGTGTAGTGTTATATGGGTGTAGTGTTATATGGGTGTAGTGTTATGCGGGTGTAGTGTTATGCGGGTGTAGTGTAATGCGGGTATAGTGTAATGCGGGTGTAGTGTAATGCGGGTGTAGTGTAATGCGGGGGTAGTGTTATACGGGGGTAGTGTTATGCGGGGGTAGTGTTATGCGGGCATTGTGGTATGCGGGTGTAATGGTATGCGGGTGTAGTGGTATGTGAGTGTAGAGGTACGTGGGTGTAGTGTTATATGGGTGTAGTGTTATGCGGGTGTAGTGTAATGCGGGTGTAGTGTAATGCGGGTGTAGTGTAATGCGGGGGTAGTGTTATACGGGGGTAGTGGTATGTGGGTGTAGTGTTATGCGGGTGTAGTGTTATGCGGGTGTAGTGTTATGCGGGTGTAGTGGTATGTGAGTGTAGAGGTACGTGGGTGTAGTGTTATATGGGTGTAGTGTTATGCGGGTGTAGTGTAATGCGGGTGTAGTGTAATGCGGGTGTAGTGTAATGCGGGGGTAGTGTTATACGGGGGTAGTGTTATGCGGGTGTAGTGTTATGCGGGCGTAATGGTATGCGGGTGTAGTGGTATGTGAGTGTAGAGGTACGTGGGTGTAGTGTTATATGGGTGTAGTGTTATATGGGTGTAGTGTTATGCGGGTGTAGTGTAATGCGGGTGTAGTGTAATGCGGGTGTAGTGTAATGCGGGTATAATGTAATGCGGGTATAATGTAATGCGGGTGTAGTGTAATGCGGGTGTAGTGTAATGCGGGGGTAGTGTTATGCGGGGGTAGTGTTATGCGGGGGTAGTGTTATGCGGGTGTAGTGGTATGCGAGTGTAGAGGTACGTGGGTGTAGTGTTACATGGGTGTAGTGTTATATGGGTGTAGTGTTATATGGGTGTAGTGTTATATGGGTGTAGTGTCATACGGGTGTAGTGTTATACGGGGGTAGTGTTATACGGGGGTAGTGTTATGTGGGGGTAGTGTTATGTGGGGGTAGTGTTATGCGGGGGTAGTGTTATACGGGTGTAGTGTTATGCGGGTGTAGTGTTATACGGGGGTAGTGTTATGCGGGTGTAGTGTTATGCGGGTGTAGTGTTATACGGGTGTAGTGTTATGCGGGTGTAGTGTTATACGGGGATAGTGGTATGTGGGTGTAGTGTTATACGGGTGTAGTGTTATACGGGGGTAGTGTTATACGGGGGTAGTGTTATGCGGGGGTAGTGTTATGCGGGGGTAGTGTTATGCAGGGGTAGTGGTATGCGGGTGTAGTGTTATGCGGGTGTAGTGTTATGCGGGTGTAGTGTTATACGGGTGTAGTGTTATGTGGGTGTAGTGTTATGCGGGTGTAGTGTTATACGGAGGTAGTGGTATGTGGGTGTAGTGTTATGCGGGTGTAGTGTTATGCGGGTGTAGTGTTATGCGGGTGTAATGTTATGCGGGTGTAGTGTTATATGGGTGTAGTGTTATGCGGGTGTAGTGTTACGCGTGTGTAGTGTTACGCGGGTGTAGTGCTATATGTGTGTAGTGTTATATGTGTGTAGTGTTATGCGGGTGTAGTGTTATGCGGGTGTAGTGTTATACGGGTGTAGTGTTATGTGGGTGTAGTGTTATGCGGGTGTAGTGTTATACGGGGGTAGTGTTATGCGGGTGTAGTGTTATGCGGGTGTAGTGTTATACGGGGGTAGTGTTATGCGGGTGTAGTGTTATGCGGGTGTAGTGTTATGCGGGTGTAGTGTTATACGGGGGTAGTGTTATGCGGGTGTAGTGTTATGCGGGGGTAGTGGTATGTGGGTGTATTGGTATGCCCGTATAACACAACACCCGTATAACACTACAACTGTATAACACTATACCCGTATAATACTACACCCACATACCACTACACCCGTGTAACACTGAACCCACTTACTGTTACACCCGTATAACGCTACACCCGTATAATGCTACACCCGTATAACACTACACCCGTATGCCACTACGCCCGTATAACACTACACCCGTATAACAGTACACCCGTATAACAGTACACCCGTATACCGCTACATCCGTATAACACTACACCCGTATACCACTACAGCCATATAACACTACACCCATATAACACTACGCCTGTATAACACTACACCCGTATAACACTACACCCGTATACCACTACACCCGTATACCACTACAGCCATATAACACTACACCCATATAACACTACACCTATATAACACTACCCCCATATAACACTACACTCGTATACCACTACAGCCATATAACACTACACCCGTATAACACTACACCCGTATAACACTACACCTGTATAACACTACACCCGTATACCACTACACCTGTATAACACTACACCCATATAACACTACACCCGTATAACACTACACCCGTATACCACTACACCTGTATAACACTACACCCATATAACACTACACCCGTATAACACTACACCCGTATAACACTACACCCATATAACACTACACCCGTATAACACTACACCCGTATAACACTACACCCATATAACACTACACCTGTATATCACTACACCCGTATAACACTACACCCATATAACACTACACCTGCATAACACTACACCCGTATAACACTACACCCGTATAACACTACACCCATATAACACTACACCTGTATATCACTACACCCGTATAACACTACACCCATATAACACTACACCTGCATAACACTACACCCGTATAACACTACACCCGTATAACACTACACCCGT
Source organism: Hemiscyllium ocellatum (assembly GCF_020745735.1). Taxonomy (NCBI): domain Eukaryota; kingdom Metazoa; phylum Chordata; class Chondrichthyes; order Orectolobiformes; family Hemiscylliidae; genus Hemiscyllium; species Hemiscyllium ocellatum. Next base: position 9,678,612 of record NC_083401.1, on the reverse strand, counting down.
ATAACACTACACCTGTATAACACTACACCCGTATACCACTACACCTGTATAACACTACACCCGTATACCACTACACGTGTATAACACTACACCCATATAACACTACACCTGTATAACACTACACCTGTATAACACTACACCCATATAACACTACACCCGTATAATACTACACCTGTATAACACTACACCCGTATACCACTACACCTGTATAACACTACACCCGTATACCACTACACGTGTATAACACTACACCCATATAACACTACACCTGTATAACACGACACCTGTATAACTCTACACCCGTATAACACTACACCCGTATAACACTACACCTGTATAACACTACACCCATATAACACTACACCCGTATAACACTACACCCGTATACCACTACACCTGTATAACACTACACCCGTATGACACTACACCCGTATAACACTACACCCGTATAACACTACACCCGTATGCCACTACGCCCGTATAACACTCCACCCGTATAACAGTACACCCGTATACCGCTACACCCGTATACCAATACACCCGTATACCAATACACCCGTATAACACTACACCCATATACCTCTACGCCCGTATAACACTACACCCGTATACCAATACACCCGTATAACACTACACCCGTATACCACTACAGCCATATACCACTACAGCCATATACCACTACGCCTGTATAACACTACACCCGTATACCAATACACCCGTATAACACTACACCCGTATACCACTACAGCCATATAACACTACACCCGTATAACACTACACCCGTATAACACTACACCCGTATAACACTACAGCCATATAACACTACACCCATATACCACTACACCCGTATACCACTACACCCGTATACCAATACACCCGTATAACACTACACCCGTATACCACTACAGCCATATAACACTACACCTGTATAACACTACACCTGTATAATACTACACCTGTATAACACTACACCCGTATAACACTACACCCGTATAACACTACACTCATATAACACTACACCCGTATACCACTACACCCGTATACCACTACACTAGTATAACACTACACCCGTATAACACTACACCCATATAACACTACACCCGTATGACACTACACCCGTATGACACTACACCCGTATAACACTACACCCATATAACACTACACCTATATAACACTACACCCGTATAACACTACACTCGTATACCACTACAGCCATATAACACTACACCCGTATAACACTACACCCGCATAACACTACACCCGTATAACACTACACCCATATAACACTACACCTGTATAACACTACACCCGTATACCACTACACGTGTATAACACTACACCCATATAACACTACACCCGTATAACACTACACCCGTATACCACTACACCAGTATAACACTACACCCGTATAACACTACACCCATATAACACTACACCCGTATGACACTACACCCGTATAACACTACACCCATATAACACTACACCCATATAACACTACACCTGTATAACACTACACCTGTATAACTCTACACCCGTATAACACTACACCCGTATAACACTACACCTGTATAACACTACACCCATATAACACTACACCCGTATAACACTACACCCGTATACCACTACACCTGTATAATACTACACCCGTATGACACTACACCCGTATAACACTACACCCGTATAACACTACACCCGTATGCCACTACGCCCGTATAACACTCCACCCGTATAACAGTACACCCGTATACCGCTACACCCGTATACCAATACACCCGTATACCAATACACCCGTATAACACTACACCCATATACCTCTACGCCCGTATAACACTACACCCGTATACCAATACACCCGTATAACACTACACCCGTATACCACTACAGCCATATACCACTACAGCCATATACCACTACGCCTGTATAACACTACACCCGTATACCAATACACCCGTATAACACTACACCCGTATACCACTACAGCCATATAACACTACACCCATATAACACTACACCCGTATAACACTACACCCGTATAACACTACAGCCATATAACACTACACCCATATACCACTACACCCGTATACCACTACACCCGTATACCAATACACCCGTATAACACTACACCCGTATACCACTACAGCCATATAACACTACACCTGTATAACACTACACCTGTATAATACTACACCTGTATAACACTACACCCGTATAACACTACACCCGTATAACACTACACTCATATAACACTACACTCATATAACACTACACCCGTATACCACTACACCCGTATACCACTACACTAGTATAACACTACACCCGTATAACACTACACCCATATAACACTACACCCGTATGACACTACACCCGTATGACACTACACCCGTATAACACTACACCCATATAACACTACACCTATATAACACTACACCCGTATAACACTACACTCGTATACCACTACAGCCATATAACACTACACCCGTATAACACTACACCTGTATAACACTACACCCGTATAACACTACACCCATATAACACTACACCTGTATAACACTACACCCGTATACCACTACACGTGTATAACACTACACCCATATAACACTACACCCGTATAACACTACACCCGTATACCACTACACCAGTATAACACTACACCCGTATAACACTACACCCATATAACACTACACCCGTATGACACTACACCCGTATAACACTACACCTATATAACACTACACCCGTATAACACTACACTCGTATACCACTACAGCCATATAACACTACACCCGTATAACACTACACCTGTATAACACTACACCCGTATAACACTACACCCATATAACACTACACCCGTATAACACTACACCTGTATAACACTACACCCGTATACCACTACACCTGTATAACACTACACCCGTATACCACTACACGTGTATAACACTACACCCATATAACACTACACCTGTATAACACTACACCTGTATAACACTACACCCATATAACACTACACCCGTATAACACTACACCCGTATACCACTACACGTGTATAACACTACACCCATATAACACTACACCTGTATAACACTACACCTGTATAACACTACACCCATATAACACTACACCTGTATAACACTACACCCATATAACACTACACCCGTATACCACTACACCTGTATAACACTACACCCGTATACCACTACACGTGTATAACACTACACCCATATAACACTACACCTGTATAACACTACACCTGTATAACACTACACCCATATAACACTACACCCGTATAACACTACACCTGTATAACACTACACCCGTATACCACTACACCTGTATAACACTACACCCGTATACCACTACACGTGTATAACACTACACCCATATAACACTACACCTGTATAACACTACACCTGTATAACACTACACCCGTATAACACTACACCCGTATAACACTACACCTGTATAACACTACACCCATATAACACTACACCCGTATAACACTACACCCGTATACCACTACACCCGTATAACACTACACCCGTATGACACTACACCCGTATAACACTACACCCGTATGACACTACACCCGTATAACACTACACCCGTATAACACTACACTCGTATACCACTACACCTGTATAACACTACACCTGTATAACACTACACCCGTATACCACTACACCCGTATGACACTACACCCGTATGACACTACACCCGTATGACACTACACCCGTATAACACTACACCCGTACGACACTACGCCCGTACGACACTACGCCCGTACGACACTATGCCCGTATAACACTACACCCGTATAACACTACAGCCATATAACACTACACCTGTATAACACTACACCCGTATAACACTACACTCATATACCACTACAGCCATATAACACTACACCCGTATACCACTACACCCGTATAACACTACACCCGTATGACACTACACCTGTAGCAACCTGGTTGACCCTTAACTGCCCTCTGGGCAATTAGGGATGTGCAATAATTGCTGGGCCTAGCCTGAGACTCCCTCATCCCGTGAATGAATGAGAATGGGACAGCCATGCTGTCTGTCTGTGTGTCTGGCCTTGCTGGTGAGGGCAATGACAGATTGCCAACTCTTATCCAGCCACACCATCGCCTATCAAAGGTGGCGTGGGTACAAAGTAACTTAGTCTTATATCTGCAGAGTGGCCAGGTTGTTATGGGAACGGCGAGCATTCAGATGGGGCTGAAATCCAATCAGAGGGATGCCATTAATGTGGGAGGTGTTGCTGCAGCTGGGTTTGGTAAGACAGGATGAGAAATCTCACTAGGCCTCACAGAGAGAAATCCTCCAAAATTGTGACACAACGCTATCTTTCTAACTCCCTTTTCCCCAAACAAACCGGTCAGGGGTATCCCAGTGCCTCCCATTTTGTGTCATTCATCGCTTAGGCCAAAGTGTCAGTGAGTAAAAAGTGAGGTCTGCAGATGCTGGAGATCAGAGCTGAACATGTGTTGCTGGTTAAAGCACAGCAGGTTAGGCAGCATCTCAGGAATAGGGAATTCGACGTTTCGAGCATAAGCCCTTCATCAGGAATGAGAGAGAGTAGCCAAGCAGGCTAAGATAAAAGGTAGGGAGGAGGGACTAGGGGGAGGGGCGATGGAGGTGGGATAGGTGGAAGGAGGTCAAGGTGAGGGTGATAGGCCGGAGTGGGGTGGGGACGGAGAGGTCAGGAAGAGGATTGCAGGTTAGGAGGGCGGTGCTGAGTTGAGGGAACCGACTGAGACAAGGTTGGGGGGAGGGGAAATGAGGAAGCTGGAGAAATCTGAATTCATACCTTGTGGTTGGAGGGTTCCCAGGCGGAAGATGAGGCGCTCCTCCTCCAGTCGTCGTGTTGTTATGTTCTGCTGGTGGAGGAGTCCAAGGACCTGCATGTCCTCGGTGGAGTGGGAGGGAGAGTTAAAGTGTTGAGCCACGGGGTGGTTGGGTTGGTTGGTCCGGGCGGCCCGGAGGTGTTCTCTGAAGCGTTCCGCAAGTAAGCGGCCTGTCTCACCAATATAGAGGAGGCCACATCGGGTGCAGCGGATGCAATAGATGATGTGTGTGGAGGTGCAGGTGAACTTGTGGCGGATATGGAAGGATCCCTTGGGGCCTTGGATGGATGTCAGTGTCAGTGGGCAGGCCAGAAGTTACCACCCATCCCTCATAACACCGCCCTCTAGGGGCTTGCCGGGGCTACTGCTGAGGGCTGATCAGAGTCATCCACCTTACCGTGGGTCTGGAGTCACATGTAGGCCAGATCAGGTAAGGATGGCAGATTCCTTCCCTCAAGGATATTAGTCAACCAGATGGGATTTTTACAACATTCAAGGAAAAGTTTTGTGGTTATCATCACTAAAATCAGCTTTATTTCCACACTTGTCAAAGGTTTACATGTATTTGGAAAGGCAAGGACTGATTAGGGATAGTCAACATGGCTTTGTGAGGGGGAAATCATGTCTCACAAACTTGATTGAGTTTTTTGAAGAAGTTTCCTAACTCAGTAGGTTGACAGGCCAATGAGGGGAGAGGCCATTCTAGACTTGGTGCTTGGAAACGAGCCGGGGCAGGTATCAGGTCTTGTGGTGGGAGAGCATTTTGGAGATGTGATCACAACTGCCTCACATTCTACATAGCTATGGAGAAGGAGGGGATTAGGCAAAATGGGAAGATATTTAATTGGGGAAGAGGAAACTATGATGCGATTAGACAGGAGTTAGGAAGCATGGATTGGGAGCAATTATTCCATGGTAAAGGCACTATATGTGGAGACTGTTTAAGGAACAGTTGTTGCAAGTGATGAATAAATATGTCCCTCTGAGACAGGCAAGAAGAGGTAAGATAGGAAGGAGCTCAAAAATGGTCTGAGGAGAGCCAGGAGGGGGCACGAGAAAGGCTTGGCAGACCAAATTGGGGAGAACACAAAGGCATTTTACACTTTTGTGAGGAATAAGAGAATGGTCAAAGAAAGAGTAAGGCCGATCAGTGATAGCATAGGGAATTTGTGTGTGGAGTCTGAGGAGGTAGGGGAAGCCTTAAATGAGTTTTTTGCTTCTGTCTTTACAAAAGAAACAAACTTTGTAGTGAATGAAACCTTTGAAGAGCAGGTGTGCATGCTGGGATGGATAGAGATAGAGGAAGCTGATGTGCTGGAAATTTTGTCAAACATTAAGATTGACAAGTCGCCAGGCCCGGACCAGATTTGTCCTCGGCTGCTTTGGGAAACGAGAAATGTAATTGCTTCGCCACTTGCGAAGATCTTTGCATCCTCGCTCTCCACTGGAGTCATACCTGAGGACTGGAGGGAGGCAAATGTAATTCCTCTCTTCAAGAAAGGAAATAGGGAAATCCCAAGCAATTACAGACCAGTAAGTCTCACGTCTGTCGTCTGCAAGGTGTTAGAAAGGATTCTGAGGGATAGGATTTATGACCATCTGGAAGAGCATGGCTTGATTAAATGCAGTCAACACAGCTTTGTGAGGGGCAGGTCATGCCTCACAAACCTTATCGAGTTCTTTGAGGATGTGACTAGAAAAGTTGATGAGGGTCGAGCTGTGGATGTGGTGTATATGGACTTCAGCAAGGCATTTGATAAGGTTCCCAATGGTAGGCTCATTCAGAAGGTCAGGAGGAATGGGATACAGGGGAACATGGCTGTCTGGATACAGAACTGGCTGGCCAACAGAAGACAGTGAGTGGTAGTAGAAGGAAAATATTCTGCCTGGAAGTCTGTGGTGAGTGGTGTTCCACAGGGCTCTGTCCTTGGGCTTCTACTGTTTGTAATTTTTATTAATGACTTGGATGAGGGGATTGAAGGATGGGTCAGCAAGTTTGCAGATGACACAAAGGTTGGAGGTGCCGTTGACAGTATAGAGGGCTGTTGTAGGCTGCAGCGGGACATTGACAGGATGCAGAGATGGGCTGAGAGGTGGCAGATGGAGTTCAACCTGGATAAATGCGAGGTGATGCATTTTGGAAGGTCGAATTTGAAAGCTGAGTACAGGATTAAGGATAGGATTCTTGGCAGTGTGGAGGGACAGAGGGATCTTGGTGTGCAGATACATAGATCCCTTAAAATGGCCACCCAAGTGGACAGGGTTGTTAAGAAAGCATATGGTGTTTTGGTTTTCATTAACAGGGGTATTGAGTTTAAGAGTCATGAGATCTTGTTGCAGCTCTATAAAACTTTGGTTAGACCACACTTGGAATACTGCGTCCAGTTCTGGTCGCCCTATTATAGGAAAGAAGTGGATGCTTTGGAGAGGGTTCAGAGGAGGTTTACCAGGATGCTGCCTGGAATGGAGGGTTTATCTTATGAAGAGAGGTTGACTGAGCTCGGACTTTTTTCATTGGAGAAAAGGAGGAGGAGAGGGGACCGAATCGAGGTATACAAGATAATGAGAGGCATAGATAGAGTCGATAGCCAGAGACTATTTCCCAGGGCAGAAATGACTAACACGAGGGGTCATAGTTTGAAGCTGGTTGGAGGAAAGTATAGGGGGGATGTCAGAGGTGGGTTCTTTACACAGAGAGTTGTGAGAGCATGGAATGCGTTGCCAGCAGCAGTTATGGAGGCAGGGTCATTGGGGACATTTAAGAGACTCCTGGACATGCGTATGTTCACAGAAATTGAGGGTGCATGAGGATCAGTGGTCGGCACAACATCGTGGGCTGAAGGGCCTGTTCTGTGCTGTACTGTTCTATGTTCTAAGTAACAAAGAAGATTGATGAGGGCAGAGCAGTAGATGTGATCTATATGGACTTCAGTAAGGCGTTCGACAAGGTTCCCCATGGGAGACTGATTAGCAAGGTTAGATCTCACGGAATACAGGGAGAACTAGCCATTTGGATACAGAACTGGCTCAAAGGTAGAAGACAGAGGGTGGTGGTGGAGGATTGTTTTTCAGACTGGAGGCCTGTGAACAGTGGAGTGCCACAAGGATCGGTGCTGGGCCCTCTACTTTTTGTTGTTTACATAAATGGTTTGGATGCGAGCATAAGAGGTACAGTTAATAAGTTTACAGATGACACCAAAATTGGAGATGTAGTGGACAGCGAAGAGGGTTACCTCAGATTACAACAGGATCTGGACCAGATGGACCAATGGGCTGAGAAGTGGCAGATGGAGTTTAATTCAGATAAATGTGAGGTTCTGCATTTTGGGAAAGCAAATCTTAGCAGGACTTATACACTTAATGGTAAGGTCCTGGGGAGTGTTGCTGAACAAAGAGACCTTGGAGACCAGTTGAAAGTAGAGTTGCAGGTAGACTGGGTGGTGAAGAAGACATTTGTCAGTAGGGTCTGTTTCTGTGCTGCGAGACTGCAGTCCTGTGTCTCCTGAACATACATCAGGCCTCATGCTATTAGGCAAGTCAGAGAGAGTGGGAATAGGCCATTCGGCCCATCAGGTCACATCTTCCATCCAATAAGCTGATGGCTGATCCTCTATCTCAAAGCCACAAAGGGTGGAGGTAGGTACAGTTATAACATTTATGAGACATTTGGACTGAGTCGGGGATAGGAAGGGTTTAGAGGATCTGTTCGGCGTGCTGGGAATTTGTGTTGCAGACGGTTCATCCCCTGTCTAGGTGACATCCTCAGTGCTTGGGAGCCTCCTGTGAAGCGCTTCTGTGATCTTTCCTCCGGCATTTGTAGTGGTCTGAATCTGCCGCTTCCGGTTGTCAGTTCCAGCTGTCCACTGCAGTGGCCGGTATATTGGGTCCAGGTCGATGTGTTTGTTGATAGAATCTGTGGATGAGTGCCATGCCTCTAGGAATTCCCTGGCTGTTCTCTGTTTGGCTTGGCCTATAATAGTAGTGTTGTCCCAATCGAACTCATATTGCTTGTCATCCGCCCTGCGTTGCTGTGCTGTGATAGGTCAGTGTGTGCTGGGAGCCCTGCACTGCCGTGCTGTGATAGGTCAGTGTGTGCTGGGAGCCCTGCGCTGCCATGCTGTGATAGGTCAGCGTGTGCTGGGAGCCCTGCACTGCCGTGCTGTGATAGGTCAGTGTGTGCTGGGAGCCCTGTGCTGCCGTGCTGTGATAGGTCAGCGTGTGCTGGGAGCCCTGCGCTGCCGTGCTGTGATAGGTCAGTGTGTGCTGGGAGTAAAAAATGAGGTCTGCAGATGCTGGAGATCACAGCTGCAAATGTGTTGCTGGTCAAAGCACAGCAGGCCAGGCAGCATCTCAGGAATAGAGAATTCGACGTTTCGAGCATAAGCCCTTCATCAGGAATAAGAGAGAGAGAGAGCCAAGCAGGCTGAGATAAAAGGTAGGGAGGAGGGACTTGGGGGAGGGGGGATGGAGATGTGATAGGTGGAAGGAGGTCAAGGTGAGGGTGATAGGCCGGTGTGGGGTGGGGGCGGAGAGGTCAGGAAGAGGATTGCAGGTTAGGAGGGCGGTGCTGAGTTGAGGGAACCGACTGAGACAAGGTGGGGGGAGGGGAAATGAGGAAACTGGAGAAATCTGAATTCATACCTTGTGGTTGGAGGGTTCCCAGGCGGAAGATGAGGCGCTCCTCCTCCAGCCGTCGTGTTGTTGTGTTCTGCCGGTGGAGGAGTCCAAGGACCTGCATGTCCTCGGTGGAGTGGGAGGGAGAGTTAAAGTGTTGAGCCACGGGGTGATTGGGTTGGTTGGTCCGGGCGGCCCGGAGGTGTTCTCTGGAGTGTTCAGCAAGTAAGCGGCCTGTCTCACCAATATAGAGGAGGCCACATCGGGTGCAGCGGATGCAATAGATGATGTGTGTGGAGGTACAGGTGAACTTGTGGCGGATATGGAAGGATCCCTTGGGGCCTTGGAGGGAAGTAAGGGAGGAGGTGTGGGCGCAAGTTTTACATTTCCTGCGGTTGCAGGGGAAGGTGCCGGGAGTGGAGGTTGGGTTGGTGAGGGGGTGTGGACCTGACGAGGGAGTCACGGACGGAGTGGTCCTTGCGGAACGCTGATAGGGGAGGGGAGGGAAATATATCCCTGGTGGTGGGGTCCGTTTGGAGGTGGCGGAAATGGCGGCGGATGATACGCTGTATACGGAGGTTGGTGGGGTGGTAGGTGAGAACCAGTGGGGTTCTGTCTTGGTGGCGGTTGGAGGAGCGGGGCTCAAGGGCGGAGGAGCGGGAAGTGGAGGAGATGCGGTGGAGGGCATCGTCGATCACGTCTGGGGGGAATCTGCGGTCCTTGAAGAAGGAGGCCATCTGGGCTGTGCGGTGTTGGAACTGGTCCTCCTGGGAGCAGATGCGGCGGAGACGAAGGAATTGGGAATATGGGATGGAGTTTTTACAGGGGGCAGGGTGGGAGGAGGTGTAGTCCAGGTAGCTGTGGGAGTCAGTCGGTTTATAATAGATGTCTGTGTTGAGTCGGTCGCCCGAGATAGAAATGGAAAGGTCTAGGAAGGGGAGGGAGGAGTCTGAGACAGTCCAGGTGAATTTGAGGTCGGGATGGATGGTGTTAGTAAAGTTGATGAACTGTTCAACCTCCTCGTGGGAGCACGAGGCAGCGCCGATACAGTCATCGATGTAGCGGAGGAAAAGGTGGGGGGTGGTGCCAGTGTAGTTGCGGAAGATGGACTATTCCACATATCCTACGAAGAGACAGGCATAGCTGGGGCCCATGCAGGTGCCCATGGCAACTCCTTTAGTTTGGAGGAAGTGGGAGGATTGAAAAGAGAAGTTGTTCAGGGTGAGGACCAGTTCAGTCAGTTGCACTGCTGTACTGTGATAGGTCAGTGTGTGCTGGGAGCCCTGCACTGCCGTGCTGTGATAGGTCAGTGTGTGCTGGGAGCCCTGCACTGCCGTGCTGTGATAGGTCAGTGTGTGCTGGGAGCCCTGCACTGCCGTGCTGTGATAGGTCAGTGTGTGCTGGGAGCCCTGCACTGCCGTGCTGTGATAGGTCAGTGTGTGCTGGGAGCCCTGCACTGCCGTGCTGTGATAGGTCAGCGTGTGCTGGGAGCCCTGCACTGCCGTGCTGTGATAGGTCAGTGTGTGCTGGGAGCCCTGCACTGCCGTGCTGTGATAGGTCAGTGTGTGCTGGGAGCCCTGCACTGCCGTGCTGTGATAGGTCAGTGTGTGCTGGGAGCCCTGCACTGCCGTGCTGTGATAGGTCAGTGTGTGCTGGGAGCCCTGCACTGCCGTGCTGTGATAGGTCAGCGTGTGCTGGGAGCCCTGCACTGCCGTGCTGTGATAGGTCAGCGTGTGCTGGGAGCCCTGCGCTGCTGAGCTGTGATAGGTCAGCCTGGAGAAGATGTTGTTGTCTCTGCATTGCCATATAACCTGTGACGCTGGGGCAGCTCTGAGATGTGGCTCCGTCTCTTTAACAGAGTCCAGTCACTGTGACCGTGTTTTCTCACAGGGGGACCTTATGGAGCTGTTGGAGTGGACATCGCCTTCGAGAAGATGCTGGGCCAGATCTTTGGCAGTGATTACATTGAGCATTTTAAGGTGAAGCGACCGGCAGCCTGGGTGGACCTGATGATTTCGTTTGAAGCCCGGAAACGGACTGCCTCCCCCAAGAGGCTTAACCCTCTCAATATCTCCTTACCGTTCTCCTTCATCGACTACTATCGCAAATATAAAGGGCAGAGTGTGGAAACTGTGCTGAAAAAGAGCAGGTAACAAACATCCCTTGTCCTTCCGTCGCCACACCAGCTCGTGAACTCTGAAACTAATTCATCGGTTTATTCACAGAATATACGGTGGCTCAGTGGTTAGCCACCTGGGTTCGATTCCAGCCTCAGGTAACTGGCTGTGTGGAGTTTTATTGTGGATTAGGCCAGACCACTCAAAACATTCCTAAACAGGCAGCCCAGACCGTAACTTTGCAGTTTGTTTCGGTAAGTGTACAGTGAGAATTACCTGGAGGAAGGTAGCGAGGTTGATTAGCGGGTTTCAAAACAGACGGAAATTTCTTCACAAACTTACACAAATAACAGAATAAAGATCCCCGACAGTGTACGCAAACTCGACTTCATTCTGTTGTTCCCAATATACACAACAGTCCCTGTAACCAAACCCCTTTAAAGAACTTTAAAAAAATGGAACAGATGTTTAAACGTTGAAGTTAGAGGGGCAGAAAGAGACAGAGAGAGAGAGAGAGAGCCTGTTTCCACATCGCTGAACTCCTAACCAGTTCTAGACTGACCTGCTCAGCTAGAGAGCTGACCACTCCCCTTTCATTATACAGGTCACTTCTGAAACATGACCACTTGAACCTGAACTCTCATCTGTTTACAGACAAATGAAAAGGCCTCTCAATACCCTGTGTACCAAACTCGCCTCCTCAGACCCTGGGTAGGCGTACAACCCTCCGGAAACAAAAACCAAGGACACTGTCTCTTTGATGAAAGGAACAGCTTTTTTTAGTAAAAATAAAGGGACCAGCTTTGTGGAGTTTGCACATTTTCCTCCCTGGGATTCCTCCGGGTGCTCCGGTTTCCTCCCACAGTCCAGGGATGTGCAGGTTAGAGGGGATTGCCCATGGGAAATTGTCCATAGTGTCCAGGGATGTGCAGGTGAGGGTGGGTTAGCCATGGGAAATGCATGGTTATGGGAGGGTGAGGGTGGGAAGCGGTTGACATGCTCTTTAGAGGGTCAGTGTGGACTCGACGGGCCGACTGGCCTGACCCCACACTGCAGGGAATCTATGAAAACCTCGTTGGCTGGGCAGTGCCGATATTCTGACTGACTCACGGGAACTGTGGTCCATCTCAGCCGAGACTGGGCACAGCGGGAGACCACTCAGCCCTTCAAACCTGCTGTACCCCTCACCCTGACTGATCCTCCACCTCAACGTCACATTTCCGTTGCCCCCATCCACTTCCTTCGCCCTGGACATTCCATGAACGTTATCTGTCCCCCCCCCCCCCCGCCACCCGGATTAGTCAGTGACCCCGAGAGTGGTGGGGAATTGGACATGCTCGCACAAGGTGAGGTCACTGCCCTGGGTGTTAGAGACAGCCCTCACAGACAGCGGGCACTCGGATAACCACACCGGTGGTAATGGTCACCTCTGCGGGCCTGGGGCAGGAGTTGAACCTGTGTTCAGGGTCTCACTCGGCCCCCCCCCCCCCCAAAACCAAGCAGCCAGCTGACAGAGCAAGGTCACGCAGTGCTGTCAGGGTGAAGGCGTTCCTCCTCATCTCCCGTATCCACCGATTGCGCGCCCAATCCCTCACCCCACCCCTGGGATCTAACCTCTCCCAGCCACAGGAATAACATCCTCCCTGCTAAATAAAACCCAACAGAACCAAAAAAAAGGGGCTCCCCAGGAAGGGTCACCGGACCCCAGCACGTTACCCCGGATTTCTCTCCACAGACGCAGCCAGACCTGCTGAGTTTCTCCAGCAAGTTTGGTCCTTATTTCTCCCTGCGTCTACTCCTCCCGTCAGACTTCCCTACGTTTCTCATCCTCCTAAACTCGAACGAGTGAAGACCCACTCGAACCAAATGCTCCTCCTGGAAGCAGACGCAGCTGAGGAGGATATTCAGGACCAGAGTTATACCGTCTGCTTGATCAGAACCAGCCTACAGGGGGCACTGCCAGAGCAGGCTCCCTGTCAGGGTCTGTCCTGTTCCATTGGCTGGAAACCTCCATTTAAAGAGAGTCCCTATAGTGTGGCAACAGGCCATTTGGCCCATCAGATCCATACTGCCCCTCCAAAGAGTATCCCACCCAGACCAACCCTACTCCTAGAACATTTCTGATGGTCACCTGCGCATCGTTAGATTATGGGAGGGAACCCACGCAGACTCGGGGAGAATGTGCAAACTCCACACGGACAGTTGCCTGAGGCAGGAATCGAACCTGGGATCCTGCTGCTGGGAGACAGCAGTGCTAACCACTGAGCCAGCCCAGGCTGTTAGCTGGCAGAGCCTGCAGGGCTCACAGCCTGGACTGGCTACATTCCCCAGCCAGAACACTCCAGCTATTCCCTCATCCCACACGGAGAGCCGTGGGAGGGAGGGGAGAGTGTATCCGGGTGAGATGTGAACCGTGTGTGTGTGTGTGTGTGTGTGTGTGTGTGTGTATGTGATGTCAAATGTGAGTGTGTGATGTGATGTGTGTGAGACGTGCGAGAGTGTGATTAGATTACTTACAGTGTGGAAACAGGCCCTTCGGCCCAACAAGTCCACACCGACCCACCGAAGTGCAACCCACCCATACCCCTACATTTACCCCTTACCTAACACTACAGGCAATTTAGCATGGCCAATTCACCTGACCCGCACATCTTTGGACTGTGGGAGGAAACCGGAGCACCCGGAGGAAACCCACGCAGACACGGGGAGAACGTGCAAACTCCACACAGACAGTCACCTGAGGCGGGAATTGAACCCGGGTCTCAGGCGCTGTGAGACAGCAGTGCCAACCACTGTGCCACCGTGCCGCCGCCGCCACCGCCCCCTGTGGGAGAGTGTGATGCGTGTGGGAGTGTGATGCGTGTGGGAGTGTGATGTGGGTGAGTGTGATGTGGGTGAGTGTGATGTGTGTGTGAGTGTGATGTGTGTAAGGTGTGGGTGAGTGTGAGGTGTGGGTGAGTGAGAGGTGTAGGCAATGTGAGGTGTGTGTGAGTGTGAGGTGTGTGTGAGTGTGAGGTGGGTGAGTGTGTGATGTGGGTGAGTGTGTGATGTGGGTGAGTGTGATGTGTGTGTGAGTGAGAGGTGTGGGTGAGAGGAGAGGTGTGGGCAATGTGAGTGTGATGTGGGTGAGTGTGAGGTGTGTGTGAGTGTGATGTGTGTGAGTGTGATGTGTGTGAGTGTGATGTGGGTGAGTGTGATGTGTGTGTGAGTGTGATGTGGGTGAGTGTGCTGTGTGGGTGAGTGTGAGGTGTGTGTGAGTGTGATGTGGGTGAGTGTAGGTGTGTGTGAGTGTGCTGTGTGGGTGAGTGTGATGTGTGTGAGATGTGTGTGTGTGAGTGTGAGATGTGTGTGTGAGTGTGAGGTGTGTGTGAGTGTGAGGTGTGTGTGAGTGTGAGGTGTGTGTGAGTGTGATGTGGGTGAGTGTGTGATGTGGGTGAGTGTGATGTGTGTGTGAGTGAGAGGTGTGGGTGAGAGGAGAGGTGTGGGCAATGTGAGTGTGATGTGGGTGAGTGTGAGGTGTGTGAGTGTGATGTGTGTGAGTGTGATGTGGGTGAGTGTGTGATGTGGGTGAGTGTGATGTGTGTGTGAGTGTGATGTGGGTGAGTGTGCTGTGTGGGTGAGTGTGAGGTGTGTGTGAGTGTGATGTGGGTGAGTGTAGGTGTGTGTGAGTGTGCTGTGTGGGTGAGTGTGATGTGTGTGAGATGTGTGTGTGTGAGTGTGAGATGTGTGTGTGAGTGTGAGGTGTGGGTGAGTGTGATGTGGGTGAGTGTGATGTGGGTGAGTGTGATGTGGATGAGTGTGAGATGTGGGTGAGTGTGATGTGGGTGAGTGTGTGATGTGGGTGAGTGTGTGATGTGGGTGAGTGTGATGTGTGAGATGTGTGTGAGTGTAATGTGGGTGAGTGTGTGATGTGGGTGAGTGTGAGGTGTGTGTGAGTGTGAGGTGTGTGTGATGTGAGTGTGATGTGGGTGAGTGTGCTGTGTGTGAGTGTGCTGTGTGGGTGAGTGTGAGGTGTGTGTGCAGTGTGAGTGTGATACTATAACTCCAGGCTGGTGTGTGACATCTCCCACCATTCCCACAGCACCTCACTGGTCAGGTGGTCTTCCCAGGGAATGCTGCGAATGACTCCCCAGGCCATCACAGAGCTCTTCCAGCCCACAGTCCGCCAGATCGTGGCACATATCGGTGAGTAACCGAGTCCCCGCTCTCACTCCCACACTCACACACACTCCCCACACTCACACACACTCACACACACACTCCCCACGCTCACACACACTCACACACACTCCCCGCGCTCACACACACTCCCCACGCTCACACACACTCACACACACTCCCCGCGCTCACACACACTCCCCGCGCTCACACACACTCACACACACTCACACACACTCCCCACACTCACACACACTCCCCACACTCACACACACTCACACACACTCACACACACTCCCCACACTCACACAAACTCACACACACTCCCCACACTCACACACACTCCCCACGCTCACACACACTCCCCACACTCACACACACTCACACACACTCCCCACGCTCACACACACTCACACACACTCCCCGCGCTCACACACACTCCCCACGCTCACACACACTCCCCGCGCTCACACACACTCACACACACTCCCCACGCTCACACACACTCCCCACGCTCACACACACTCCCCACGCTCACACACACTCCCCACACTCACACACACTCACACACACTCCCCACGCTCACACACACTCACACACACTCCCCGCGCTCACACACACTCCCCGCGCTCACACACACTCACACACACTCCCCACGATCACACACACTCACACACACTCCCCGCGCTCACACACACTCACACACACTCCCCACGCTCACACACACTCCCCGCGCTCACACACACTCACAAACACTCCCCGCGCTCACACACACACACACACACTCCCCGTGCTCACAAACACTCCCCACACTCACACACACTCCCCGCGCTCACACACACTCCCCGCGCTCACACACACTCCCCACACTCACACACACTCCCCGCGCTCACACACACTCACACACACTCCCCACGCTCACACACACTCACACACACTCCCCACACTCACACACAGTCCCCACACTTGCACACAGTCCCCCTCTCACACACACTCCCCGCGCTCACACACAGTCCCCACACTCACACACACTCCTCGCGCTCACACACACTCCCCGCGCTCACACACAGTCCCCACACTCACACACACTCCCCGCGCTCATACACACTCCCCACACTCCCTACACTCACACACACTCACACACACTCCCCGCGCTCACACACACAGTCCCCACTCTCACACACAGTCCCCACTCTCACTCCCACACTCACACACAGTCCCCCCACTCACACACAGTCCCCGCTCTCACTCCCACTCTCACACACACTCCCCGCGCTCACACACACTCCCCGCGCTCACACACAGTCCCTGCGCTCACACACAGTCCCCACACTCACACACAGTCCCCGCGCTCACACACACAGTCCCCACTCTCACTCCCACTCTCACACACACTCCCCGCGCTCACACACACTCCCTGCGCTCACACACAGTCCCTGCGCTCACACACAGTCCCCACACTCACACACAGTCCCCGCGCTCACACACACAGTCCCCACTCTCACTCCCACACTCACACACACTCCCCGCGCTCACACACAGTCCCCACTCTCACACACAGTCCCCGCGCTCACACACACAGTCCCCACTCTCACTCCCACACTCACACACACTCCCCGCGCTCACACACAGTCCCTGCGCTCACACACAGTCCCTGCGCTCACACACAGTCCCCACACTCACACACAGTCCCCGCGCTCACACACACAGTCCCCACTCTCACTCCCACACTCACACACACTCCCCGCGCTCACACACAGTCCCCACTCTCACACACAGTCCCCGTGCTCACACACACAGTCCCCACTCTCACTCCCACTTTCACACACAGTCCCCACACTCACACACAGTCCCCACACTCACACACAGTCCCCGCGCTCACACACACGCCCCGCGCTCACACACAGTCCCCGCGCTCACACACAGTCCCCACGCTCACACACACGCCCCGCGCTCACACACATGCCCCGCGCTCACACACACGCCCCGCGCTCACACACAGTCCCTGCGCTCACACACAGTCCCCACACTCACACACAGTCCCCACACTCACACACAGTCCCCACTCTCAATCCCACTCTCACTCACAGTCCCCACTCTCACTCCCACTTTCACACACAGTCCCCACACTCACACACAGTCCCCACGCTCACACACAGTCCCCGCGCTCACACACATGCCCCGCGCTCACACACATGCCCCGCGCTCACACACACGCCCCGCGCTCACACACAGTCCCTGCGCTCACACACAGTCCCCACACTCACACACAGTCACCGCGCTCACACACACGCCCCGCGCTCACACACAGTCCCTGCGCTCAAACACAGTCCCCACACTCACACACGGTCCCCGCGCTCACACACAGTCCCCGTGCTCACACACACGCCCCAGGCTCACACACAGTCCCTGCGCTCACACGCAGTCCCCACACTCACACACAGTCCCCGCGCTCACACACAGTCCCCACTCTCACTCCCACTTTCACACACAGTCCCCACTCTCACTCCCACTTTCACACACAGTCCCCACGCTCACACACAGTCCCTGCGCTCACGCACAGTCCCCACACTCACACACAGTCCCTGCTCTCACACACAGTCCCCACTCTCACACACAGTCCCCGCGTTTGCACACATTCCCTGCTTACACTCCCACACTCACACACAGTCCCCACCCTCACCCACAGTCCCCACGCTCACCCACAGTCCCCGCGCTCACACACAGTCCCCACACTCGCACACAGTCCCCACACTCACACACAGTCCCTGCGCTCACACACAGTCCCTGCTTACACTCCCACACTCACACACAGTCCCCACTCTCAATCCCACTCTCACTCCCACTTTCACACACAGTCCCCACACTCACACACAGTCCCCACGCTCACACACAGTCCCCACGCTCACACACAGTCCCCGCGCTCACACACACGCCCCGCGCTCACACGCAGTCCCCACACTCACACACAGTCCCCGCGCTCACACACAGTCCCCACTCTCACTCCCACTTTCACACACAGTCCCCACGCTCACACACAGTCCCTGCGCTCACGCACAGTCCCCACACTCACACACAGTCCCTGCTCTCACACACAGTCCCCACTCTCACACACAGTCCCCGCGTTTGCACACATTCCCTGCTTACACTCCCACACTCACACACAGTCCCCACCCTCACCCACAGTCCCCACGCTCACCCACAGTCCCCGCGCTCACACACAGTCCCCACACTCGCACACAGTCCCCACACTCACACACAGTCCCTGCGCTCACACACAGTCCCTGCTTACACTCCCACACTCACACACAGTCCCCACTCTCAATCCCACTCTCACTCCCACTTTCACACACAGTCCCCACACTCACACACAGTCCCCACGCTCACACACAGTCCCCACGCTCACACACAGTCCCCGCGCTCACACACACGCCCCGCGCTCACACGCAGTCCCCACACTCACACACAGTCCCCGCGCTCACACACAGTCCCCACTCTCACTCCCACTTTCACACACAGTCCCCACTCTCACTCCCACTTTCACACACAGTCCCCGCGCTCACACACAGTCCCCGCGCTCACACACAGTCCCTGCGCTCACACACAGTCCCTGCTTACACTCCCACACTCACACACAGTCCCCACTCTCACTCCCACTTTCACACACAGTTCCCGCGCTCACACACAGTCCCCGCGCTCACACACACGCCCCGCGCTCACACACAGTCCCCACACTCACACACAGTCCCTGCGCTCACACACAGTCCCTGCTTACACTCCCACACTCACACACAGTCCCCACTCTCAATCCCACTCTCACTCACAGTCCCCACACTCACACACAGTCCCCGCGCTCACACAGTCCCCACACTCACACACAGTCCCCACACTCACACACACGCCCCGCGCTCACACGCAGTCCCCACACTCTCACACAGTCCCCGCGCTCACACACAGTCCCCACTCTCACTCCCACTTTCACACACAGTCCCCACACTCACTCCCACTTTCACACACAGTCCCCGCGCTCACACACAGTCCCCGCGCTCACATACAGTCCCCGCGCTCACACACACGCCCCGCGCTCACACGCAGTCCCCACACTCACACACAGTCCCCGCGCTCACACACAGTCCCCACTCTCACTCCCACTTTCACACACAGTCCCCACGCTCACACACAGTCCCCACGCTCACACACAGTCCCCACACTCACACACAGTCCCCACGCTCACACACAGTCCCTGCTTACACTCCCACACTCACGCAGTCCCCACACTCACGCACAGTCCCTGCTCTCACACACAGTCCCCGCGTTTGCCCACATTCCCTGCTTACACTCCCACACTCACACACAGTCCCCACCCTCACCCACAGTCCCCACGCTCACCCACAGTCCCCGCGCTCACACACAGTCCCCGCGCTCACACACAGTCCCCACACTCACACACACTCCCCGCGCTCACACACAGTCCCCGCTCTCACACACAGTCCCCGCTCTCACACACAGTCCCCCCTCTCACACACACTCCCCCCTCTCACACACAGTCCCCGCGCTCACACACAGTCCCCCGCTCTCACACACAGTCCCCCCTCTCACACACACTCCCCGCGCTCACACACACTCCCCGCACTCACACACACTCCCTGCGCTCACACACACAGTCCCGCGCTCACACACAGTCCCCGCTCTCACACACAGTCCCCCCCTCACACACACTCCCCCCGCTCACACACACTCCCCCCTCTCACACACAGTCCCCGCGCTCACACACAGTCCCCGCTCTCACACACAGTCCCCGCTCTCACACACAGTCCCCCCCTCACACACACTCCCCGCGCTCACACACACTCCCCGCGCTCACACACACTCCCCGCACTCACACACAGTCCCCGCGCTCACACACACAGTCCCGCGCTCACACACAGTCCCCGCTCTCACACACAGTCCCCCCCTCACACACACTCCCCCCTCTCACACACACTCCCCCCTCTCACACACACTCCCCCCTCTCACACACACTCCCCCCTCTCACACACAGTCCCCGCGCTCACACACAGTCCCCGCTCTCACACACAATTCCCGCTCTCACACACAGTCCCCGCTCTCACACACACCCGCGCTCACCCACAGTCCCCGCGCTCACACACAGTCCCCGCGCTCACACACAGTCCCCGCACTCACACACACTCACCGCGCTCACACACACTCCCCGCGCTCACACACAGTGCCCGCTCTCACACACAGTCCCCCCTCTCACACACACTCCCCGCGCTCACACACACTCCCCGCGCTCACACACACTCCCCGCACTCACACACACTCCCCGCACTCACACACACAGTCCCGCGCTCACACACAGTCCCCGCTCTCACACACAGTCCCCCCCTCACACACACTCCCCCCGCTCACACACACTCCCCCCTCTCACACACACTCCCCCCTCTCACACACAGTCCCCGCGCTCACACACAGTCCCCGCGCTCACACACAGTCCCCCCTCTCACACACACTCCCCGCGCTCACACACACTCCCCGCGCTCACACACACTCCCCGCGCTCACACACACAGTCCCGCGCTCACACACAGTCCCCGCTCTCACACACAGTTCCCCCCTCACACACAGTCCCCCCTCTCACACACACTCCCCCCTCTCACACACACTCCCCCCTCTCACACACACTCCCCCCTCTCACACACAGTTCCCGCTCTCACACACAGTCCCCGCTCTCACACACAGTCCCCGCGCTCACACACAGTCCCCGCTCTCACACACAATTCCCGCTCTCACACACAGTCCCCACACTCACACACAGTCCCCGCGCTCACACACAGTCCCCGCTCTCACACACAGTCCCCGCTCTCACACACAGTCCCCGCGCTCACACACAGTCCCCGCTCTCACACACAGTCCCCGCTCTCACACACAGTCCCCGCTCTCACTCCCACACTCACATACACTCCCCGCGCTCACACACACTCCCCACACTCTCTCTCTCTCTCTCTGTCTCAGCCCCACCCTGAGCTTACACAGGGTCCCAGCCTCTGTGGGACACTGAGTGTTTGGTGGGCCGTTGTGCTGAATGTGCTGGTGAACTGGAGCCTTGTTGTCTTGTTGACTTTCCCAGAGAAGCTGATGAGGAAGCCGGAGGTGTGTGGAGTGAAGTTCCTGTTTTTGGTGGGGGGGTTTGCCGAGTCTCCCATCCTGCAGCTGGCTGTCCAACAGGCGTTCAGCTCCCGCTGCCGGGTCATCATTCCCCAAGACGTGGGTCTCACCATCCTGAAGGGGGCGGTACTGTTTGGCCTTGACCCTACCATCGTGCGGGTCCGGCGCTCCCCTCTCACCTATGGCGTTGGCGTCCTCAACAAGTTTGTGGAAGGCAAGCACCCTAGGGAGAAGCTGCTGGTCAAAGATGGCATCCAGTGGTGCACGGACATCTTTGACCGGTTTGTGTCCGTGGACCAGTCGGTGGCACTGGGTGAGGTGGTGCAGCGCAGTTACACGCCCGCCCGGCCTGGCCAGCGCAAGATTATCATCAACGTGTACTGCAGCAGCCAGGACAACGTCCAGTACATCAGTGACCCGGCGGCGCGCAAGTGCGGCACGGTCAGTCTGGACCTGTCGGAGGCGGACAGCTCCCCGGAGCAGCGGCGGCGCCGGGAGATCCGCACCAGCATGCAGTTCGGAGATACCGAGCTCCGAGTCACCGCCCTGGACGTGGCCACCTCACAATCCGTCAGAGCCTCCATCGACTTCCTGTCCAATTAACTGTGTCCGAGTGGGGGGGGGGGGGGGAGGGGGATGAGGGGGTGTGGCGGACCGGCAAAGGAAGCTGGGGAGGGCGAGGGAAGGGGGGAGGGGTGTAGCCGCGGGGAGGCAGCAATGATGATTTCACGGACTTCACACCCCGTCCGTTCAGATTCGGGAAGGGGATGGCGATGGCCCGGTGATCCTGTGGCTGGATTGTTAATCCCAGGGGACCCGGGTTCAAACCCCACCACCGCAGATGGTGGAATTTGAATCTAATAAAACCAAAGGAAAATCTCGAATTGAGGGTCTGATGATGGCCATGAGTCAATTGTTAAACCCATCTGCTTCACCAATGTCCTTCAGGGAAGGAACCTGCCCTCCTTACCTGGTCTGGCCTACACGTGACTCCAGACCCACAGCAATGTGGTTGACTCTTACCTACCCTCTGGGCAATTAGGGATGGACAATAAATGCTGGGCCGAGCCAGAGATGCCCACATCCTGGAAACAAATAAATGATTACCACTTTGTTCACTGCACTTGACCTACCTGACCTCTGACTGATGACCTCGAATTCCGTCCCCTAGTTACCTAGCATCCCTATTGGAGCAGAGACTGTTGTCAGACACAGTTAGGTGGTGGAGCAGGCAACGAGACAGCACGTGTTTCAAAGTGCACCAATCGGGAGAGAGGGGTAGAGATGGAGAGGCACCCAGATCTGAGAACGTATAATCACGAGGAGAGTGAATGCGCTGGAGCCGTGTTGGGGGATGACACTCAAAACATCGAGGGCCGAAGGGCCTGTCCTGCACTGTAATGTAAAACGGGTGGAGAGGTGGGTGGTCAGGATGTTCCCCAGGGACTGCGGAGCGAGGCAGGGAGATTCGGTGAGTGAGTGGCGGATATGCGGGGGAATGGGAGGGTAAGCACTTTGGCAGGAAGAATGGAGGGCTGAATATTATTGAAATGGCGACAGGCTGCAGAAAGCTACAGAAGAGAAAGATTTGGAAGTATAGCTCATGTCCAACTTCGGACGATCACTGGGGAAGGCGAAGGGAATGTGGGCCTTTATCTCAAAGAGAATGGAGTAGAAAAGTAAGGAGGATTTGCTGAAATTATAGAAAGCACCAGAGAGCTCACAGCTGCAGTACTGTGCACAGGTCTGGGTCCCTTATCTAAGGGAGGGTATACCGGTGTCGGAGGCAGTCCAGCGAGGGCTCACCCAACTGGTACTGGGTAGGGAGGGACTGTCTCATGAGGAGAGGTTGAGTAGGATGGGCCTGTACTCACTGGAGTTTAGAAGGATGAGAGGGGACCTTACTGAAACAGACAGGACGGTTAGAGGGATATGACAGAGGAGATATGGAAAGGCTGTTTCCCCTTGTGGGGGAGTCTGGGAGCAGGGGGTGGAATCCCAGAGGAAGGGGACAGAGATGAAGAGGAATTTCTTCTCGGAGAGGCGGGTGAATCCGTGACAGTCTATCCCTCGGGGCTGGGACATTCAGGATATTCCAGGCTGAGAGGTTTTTAATGAGGAAGGCAATTACGGGTCCAAGGGAAAAGGCAGGAAAGCGGAGTGGAGGCTGATCACAGCGACCATGATCCCATTGGATGGTGGAGCTGACTGGACGGGCTGAATGGCCCTGCTTCAGCTGATGGCCTCACGCTGATGGATGATGGATAGGCCGAGCTATCCATGAGGAGACGAATGGACTATTATGTTCTTGTAGGCTTTGAGGTCATGGCCAATCCCATGAACTCAAAGCCTACAAGAACATAGTAGCCCATTCATCTCCTCGGGCTGTCCCACCACTCCATAGGACCATGGACTCAACTCCACCTGCCCCCGATAACCTTTGACCCCTTACCAAACCCCCTGAATGAGCCAGACTCCACCGGTCTTGGGGGGAGAAATGCCCACAGGTGGACAGCCCTCAGAGAGCGGCCATTCCTCCTCACGTCTGTGTAAAATGAGGCACCCCCTTTCGTGTGAAATGGTGGATGCCAGCAGAGGGAAATGGCCACCACACAGAAGGGAATGGCTCTTTCCATCGGCTCCGGGAGGGGGAGAAGAGAGGTTCAATGTCAGCACACCCATTGGTGCAAATTAACCAGCCTATCAACCAATCAGCGGTCAGGAGGGGCGGGGCCATTCTACAGTGCCTCCTAGTGACCGGACTGGGTCATCACTGGAGCGTGCAGCATGAGATGGGTGTTGGCGCGAGTAGGGCAGTGTGGGGCTAACCCCCCTGCTTTCATTAATCTTCTTTTTCAATCCCCGTAATTTAAATTTTCTATGTAAGTTTATATCAACCAAAATAATAAAACTTTTTTTTTACATCAAGAATTTGTTGCAATTGTTTCCTTCCCCAAGATCAGCGTTCTCTCTGCGGGAGGGTGGGGGTGAGGGATCCTGATCTCCTCACTGAAGGATCACTGCGCCAGGCAAGGTGTTCCTGTTGGGACCGAACTTTCCCAGTGACTGGAACGATCCTCAGGGTAGTGGGAGCCTGGACACTTCTCGTCGTTTCAGCCTGTCCCCTCCTTGGCCAAGGGGAATCTCCAACCAATGCCCATCCTCCCAGCAATACCCCAGCCGGATCTCCAGGAGGAACTTCCAACCCCGTGACCAGACTATGGGCGGGATCCCGCTAATTCCCAATGGGGAGGGGAAGGACTCTGCCCTTGAGATCAAACTCACTTTCAGCCAAGTTCCTTCCCTTCAATCACAGGGTGTGGGCATCTCTGGCTGGGCCCAGCATTGATAGCCCGTCCCTAGTTGCCCCTTGAGAAGGTGGGGGTGAGCTGAGTTCTTGAATCGCTGCAGTCCCATGTCCCCCATAATGGGACCACCCAGTGACAGTGAAGGAATGGCGAGGTCTTTCCAAGTCAGGATGGGGTGGGTGGTTTGGAGGGGAACCTGCAGGGGGTGGTGTCCCTGTGTATCTGCTTCCCCTTGTCCTTCTAACCAAGTATCATTGAGCCAAAGCCCTGGAATTCCCTCTCTAGGGGCCATTGGGGGTTTACCTGTGGCATAGGGACTGCAGCGGGTCATGAAGGCACAGAAACACATAAACTGGGAGCAGCTGAAGGCCATTCGGCCCATCGAACCTGCTCTACCATTCAATACCATCATGGCTGATCATCCCACTCAGTTCCCCTGTTCCTGCTTTCTTCCCCATTCCATTTAGTCCCACAAACTGTATCTGCTTCCTTCTAGAAACCACGTAATGTTTTGTCCTGAATCACCTTCTGCATCTGAGAATTCGATGGGCTCCCCCCTCTCTGGGAGAAACATTTCCCTCCATCTCAGTCCAACCCCCTGATACTTAGACCAGGATCCCTGGCTCTGGATTCTGCACCACCAGGAACATTTCCTGCGTTTTTCCCCTGTCTATCCCTGTCAAGATCGTTATCAATCAGATTTCCCCTTTGTTATTCTAAACCCCAGTGAAGATCGTCCTAAGCAATGCAGACAACAGCCCACCCCACCCTCCCACATCAGTTCTGTCATCCCAGGAATCAGTGAGGTCGGACCTCAGCACGGCTTTCCCAAGGACAATCAGGGACAGGCAATAAATACTGTCCACGTTCCAGTAACAAATCCACCAGACGTACATTCCTCTCCCTGCCTGCCTTTCAGAGGGACTGTTCTCCCCAGGACACCATTGTTCACTCCTCCTTCAATCCCCTCGCTGCCCACGGCACCTTCCCGAGCAACCGCTGAACAACATCAGAACCAGGAGCAGGAGGAGGCCGTTCAGCCCCTTCGGGCCTGCTCCACCATTCAATAAGATCAGGGCTGGTCATCTCATGGAGTCAGCTCCACTGACCCGCCCTCTCCCGCTGACCCTTAATTCCTTCGCTGTTCCAAACATTACCTCTCTAAGCTTTAAAAACATTAACTGAACCTGCCTCAGCGCCTCCAATGGGCAGGGGTTCCCACAGATTCACAGCCTTTTGGGTGAAGAGGGTCCTCCTCACACAGCCCAAACTCTACTCCCCATTATTTTGAGGCACTATCCCCTAGTTCTACTTTCACCACCTCCCCCCACCCCGTGGAAACAACCTCCCTGCTTCGATCTTATCTATTCCCGTCATAACTTGATGTTTCTCTCAGATCCCCCCTCATTCTTATCAATATCATTCCCTGCCCAATATCATTCCCTGCCCAATATCACTCCCTGTCCAATGTCACTCCCTGCCCAATATCACTCCCTGCCCAATATCACTCCCTGTCCAATATCACTCCCTGCCCAATATCACTCCCTGTCCAATATCACTCCCTGTCCAATATCAATCCCTGTCCAATATCACTCCCTGTCCAATATCAATCCCTGTCCAATATCACTCCCTGTTCAATATCAATCCCTGCTGAAAATGTGTTGCTGGTTAAAACACAGCAGGTTAGGCAGCATCCAAGGAACAGGAAATTCGATGTTTCGGGCCAGAGCCCTTCATCAGGAATGAGGAGAGGGTGCCAGGCAGGCTAAGATAAAAGGTAGGGAGGAGGGACTTGGGGGAGGGGCGATGGAGATGTGATAGGTGGAAGGAGGTCAAGGTGAGGGTGATAGGCCAGAGTGGGGTGGGGGTGGAGAGGTCAGGAAGAAGATTGCAGGTTAGGAGGGCGGTGCTGAGTTCAAGGGAATCGACTGAGACAAGGTGGGGGGAGGGGAAATGAGGAAACTGGAGAAATCTGAGTTCATCCCTTGTGGTTGGAGGGTTCCCAGGCGGAAGATGAGGCGCTCCTCCTCCAGCCGTCGTGTTGTTATGTTCTGGCGATGGAGGAGTCCAAGGTCCTGCATGTCCTCGGTGGAGTGGGAGGGGGAGTTAAAGTGTTGAGCCACGGGGTGGTTGGGTTGGTTGGTCCGGGCGTCCCAGAGGTGTTCCCTGAAGCGTTCCGCAAGGAGGTGGCCCGTCTCCCCAAGATAGAGGAGGCCACATCGGGTGCAGCGGATGCAATAGATGATGTGTGTGGAGGTGCAGGTGAATTTGTGGCGGATATGGAAGGATCCCTTGGGGCCTTGGAGGGAAGTGAGGGAGGAGGTGTGGGCTCAAGTTTTACATTTCCTGAGGTTGCAGGGGAAGGTGCCGGGGGTGGAGGTTGGGTTGGTGGGGGGTGTGGACCTGACGAGGGAGTCACAAAGGGAGTGGTCTTTGCGGAACGCTGATAGGGGAGGGGAGGGAAATATATCCCTGGTGGTGGGGTCCGTTTGGAGGTGGCGGAAATGACGGCGGATGATACGCTGTATACGGAGGTTGGTGGGGTGGTAGGTGAGGACCAGTGGGGTTCTGTCCTGGTGGCGGTTGGAGGAGCGGGGCTCAAGGGCGGAGGAGCGGGAAGTGGAGGAGATGCGGTGGAGGGCATCGTCGATCACGTCTGGGTGGAATCTGCGGTCTTTGAAGAAGGAGGCCATCTGGGCTGTGCGGTGTTGGAACTGGTCCTCCTGGGAGCAGATGCGGCGGACCAAAGGAATTGGGAATATGGGATGGCGTTTTTACAGGGATGGAGTTCCGTCTCCGCCGCATCTGCTCCCAGGAGGACCAGTTCCAATACCGTACAGCCCAGATGGCCTCCTTCCCTGTCCAATATCACACCCTGTCCAATATCACTCACTGTCCAATATCACTCACTGTCCAATATCACTCCCTGTCCAATATCACACTCTGTCCAATATCACACTCTGTCCAATATCACACTCTGTCCAATATCACTCCCTGTCCAGTATCACTCCCTGTCCAATATCACTCCTTGTCCAATATCACTCACTGTCCAGTATCACTCACTGTTGGAAATGTGTTGCTGGTTAAAGCACAGCAGGTCAGGCAGCATCCAAGGAATAGGAAATTCGACGTTTCGGGCATAAGCCCTTCATCACACCCTGTCCAGTATCACTCCCTGTCCAGTATCACTCCCTGTCCAATATCACACCCTGTCCAATATCACTCACTGTCCAGTATCACTCCCTGTCCAATATCACTCACTGTCCAATATCACTCCCTGTCCAATATCACTTACTGTCCAATATCACACCCTGTCCAATATCACTCCCTGTCCAATATCACACCCTGTCCAATATCACTCCCTGTCCAATATCACTCCCTGTCCAATATCACTCACTGTCCAATATCACTCCCTGTCCAGTATCACTACCTGTCCAATATCACACCCTGTCCAGTATCACTCCCTGTCCAGTATCACTCCCTGTCCAATATCACACCCTGTCCAATATCAATCCCTGTCCAGTATCACTCCCTGCCCAATATCACTCCCTGTCCAATATCACACCCTGTCCAATATCACTCACTGTCCAGTATCACTCCCTGTCCAATATCACTCCCTGTCCAATATCACTCCCTGTCCAATATCACTTACTGTCCAATATCACACCCTGTCCAATATCACTCCCTGTCCAGTATCACTCCCTGTCCAATATCACTCCCTGTCCAATATCACACCCTGTCCAATATCACTCCCTGTCCAATATCACTCCCTGTCCAATATCACTCACTGTCCAATATCACTCCCTGTCCAGTATCACTCCCTGTCCAATATCACTCACTGTCCAATATCACTCCCTGCCCAATATCACTCCCTGTCCAATATCACTCACTGTCCAATATCACTCCCTGTCCAATATCACTCACTGTCCAATATCACGTACTGTCCAATATCACTCCCTGTCCAATATCACTCACTGTTCAATATCACTCACTGTCCAATATCACTCCCTGTCCAATATCACTCACTGTCCAATATCACTCACTGTTCAATATCACTCACTGTCCAATATCACTCCCTGTCCAATATCACTCACTGTCCAATATCACTCCCTGTCCAATATCACTTACTGTCCAATATCACTCACTGTCCAATATCACTCCCTGTCCAGTATCACTCCCTGTCCAATATCACTCACTGTCCAATATCACTCCCTGTCCAATATCACTCACTGTCCAATATCACTCCCTGTCCAATATCACTTACTGTCCAATATCACTCCCTGTCCAGTGTCACTCCCTGCCCAATATCACACCCTGTCCAGTATCACTCCCTGTCCAGTATCACTCCCTGTCCAATATCACTCCTTGTCCAATATCACTCACTGTCCAGTATCACTCACTGTTGGAAATGTGTAGCTGGTTAAAGCACAGCAGGTCAGGCAGCATCCAAGGAATAGGAAATTCGACGTTTCGGGCATAAGCCCTTCATCACACCCTGTCCAGTATCACTCCCTGTCCAGTATCACTCCCTGTCCAATATCACACCCTGTCCAATATCACTCACTGTCCAGTATCACTCCCTGTCCAATATCACTCACTGTCCAATATCACTCCCTGTCCAATATCACACCCTGTCCAATATCACTCCCTGTCCAGTATCACTCCCTGTCCAATATCGCTCCCTGTCCAATATCACACCCTGTCCAATATCACTCCCTGTCCAATATCACTCCCTGTCCAATATCACTCCCTGTCCAGTATCACTCCCTGTCCAATATCACTCATTGTCCAATATCACTCCCTATCCAATATCACTCTCTGTCCAATATCACTCACTGTCCAATATCACTCCCTGTCCAATATCACTCACTGTCCAATATCACTCCCTGTCCAATATCACTCACTGTCCAATATCACTTACTGTCCAATATCACTCCCTGTCCAATATCACTCACTGTCCAATATCACTCCCTATCCAATATCACTCTCTGTCCAATATCACTCACTGTCCAATATCACTCCCTGTCCAATATCACTCACTGTTCAATATCACTCACTGTCCAATATCACTCCCTGTCCAATATCACTTACTGTCCAATATCACTCCCTGTCCAATATCACACTCTGTCCAATATCACTCCCTGACCAGTATCACTCCCTGACCAGTATCACTCACTGTCCAATATCACACTCTGACCAATATCACTCACTGTCCAATATCACACCCTGTCCAATATCAATCCCTGCCCAATATCAATCCCTGCCCAATATCACTCCCTGCCCAATATCACTCCCTGTCCAATATCACTCACTGCCCAATATCATTCCCTGTCCAATGTCACACCCTGTCCAATATCACTCCCGTCCAGTATCACTCCCTGTCCAATATCACTCCCTGTCCAATATCACTCCATGTCCATATCACTCACTGTCCAGTATCACTCCCTGCCCAATATCACACCCTGTCCAGTATCACTCCCTGTCCAATATCATTCCCTGTCCAATATCACTCCCTGCCCAATATCACTCCCTGTCCAATATCAGTCCCTGCCCAATATCACTCCCTGCCCAATATCACTCACTGTCGAGTATCACTCCCTGTCCAATATCAATCCCTGCCCAATATCACTCCCTGCCCAATATCACTCACTGTCGAGTATCACTCCCTGTCCAATATCACTCCCTGTCCAATATCACTCCCTGCCCAATATCACTCCCTGCCCAAAATCATTCCCTGTCCAATATCACTCCCTGTCCAATATCACTCCATGTCCAGTATCACTCACTGTCCAGTATCACACCCTGTCCAGTATCAATCCCTGCCCAATATCACCCCCTGCCCAATATCACTCCCTGCCCAAAATCATTCCCTGTCCAATATCACTCCCTGTCCAATATCACTCCATGTACAGTATCACTCACTGTCCAGTATCACACTCTGTCCAGTATCAATCCCTGCCCAATATCACTCACTGTCCAATATCACTCCCTGTCCAGTATCACTCACTGTTGGAAATGTGTTGCTGGTTAAAGCTCAGCAGGTCAGGCAGCATCCAAGGAATAGGAAATTCGACGTTTCGGGCATAAGCCCTTCATCACTCACTGTCCAGTATCACTCCCTGTCCAATATCACACTCTGCCCAATATCACTCCCTGTCCAATATCACTCCCTGTCCAATATCACTCACTGTCCAATATCACTCCCTGCCCAATATCATTCCCTGTCCAGTATCACTCCCTGTCCAATATCACTCCCTGCCCAATATCATTCCCTGTCCAGTATCACTCCCTGTCCAATATCACTCCCTGCCCAATATCACTCCCTGCCCAATATCACTCCCTGTCCAATATCACACTCTGCCCAATATCACTCACTGTCCAATATCACTCACTGCCCAATATCACTCCCTGTCCAATATCACTCCCTGTCCAATATCACTCCATGTCCAGTATCACTCACTGTCCAGTATCACTCCCTGCCCAATATCACACCCTGTCCAGTATCACTCACTGTCCAGTATCACTCCCTGCCCAATATCACACCCTGTCCAGTATCACTCCCTGTCCAATATCACTCCCTGTCCTGTATCACTCACTGTCCAGTATCACTCACTGTCCAGTATCACTCATTGTCCAATATCACTCCCTGTCCAATATCACTCACTGTCCAATATCACACCCTGTCTAATATCACTCACTGTCCAATATCACACCCTGTCAAATATCACTCACTGTCAAATATCACTCACTGTCCAATATCACTCCCTGTCCAATATCACTCCCTGCCCAATATCACTCACTGTCCAATATCACTGACTGTCCAATATCACTCCCTGCCCAATATCACTCACTGTCCAATATCACTCCCTGTCCAAGATCACTCCCTGTCTAATATCACTCTCTGTCCAATATCACTCCCTGCCCAATATCACACCCTGTCTAATATCACTCTCTGTCCAATATCACTCCCTGCCCAATATCACACCCTGTCCAACATCACTCCCTGTCCAATATCACCCCCTGCCCAATATCACACCCTGTCCAATATCACTCCCTGTTCAATATCACCCCCTACCCAATATCACTCCCTGTCCAATATCACTCCCTGCCCAATATCACTGTCTGTCCAATATCACTCACTGTCCAATATCACACCCTGTCCAATATCATTTCCTGTCCAGTATCACTCCCTGTCCAATATCACACCCTGTCCAATATCGTTTCCTGTCCAGTATCACTTCCTGTCCACTATCACACCTTGTCCAATATCACTCACTGTCCAATATCACTCTCTGCCCAAAATCACTCCCTGTCGAATATCACTCCCTGTCCAATATCACTCCCTGTCAAATATCACACTCTGTCCAATATCACTCCCTGTCAAATATCACTCCCTGTCCAATATCACTCACGGTCCAATATCACTCCCTGCTGAAAATGTGTTGCTGGTCAAAGCACAGCAGGCCAGGCAGCATCTCAGGAATAAGGAATTCGACGTTTCGAGCATAAGCCCTTCATCAGGAATGAGAGAGAGTAGCCAAGCAGGCTGAGATAAAAGGTAGGGAGGAGGGACTTGGGGGAGGGGCGATGGAGGTGGGATAGGTGGAAGGAGGTAGAGACTCACTGAAATCCTTGTAGAGGGAGGAAGAGAGCTTCTTCAAGGAAGGCATCCTTGCAAGAGGATTCGCAGTAGGTTAAAATCTTCGAGTAAAAAATGAGGTCTGCAGATGCTGGAGATCTCAGCTGAAAATGTGTTGCTGGTCAAAGCACAGCAGGCCAGGCAGCATCTCAGGAATAAATATCACTCCCTGTCCAATATCACTCCCTGTCCAAAATCACCCTCTGTCCAATATCACTCCCTGTCCAAAATCACCCTCTGTCCAATATCACGCCCTGTCCAATATCACTCACTGTCCAATATCACTCCTTGTCAAATATCACTCCCTGTCCAATATCTCTCCCTGTCCAATATCACTCCCTGTCCAATATCACTCCCTGTCCAGTATCACTCACTGTCCAATATCACACCCTGTCCAATATCACACCCTGTCCAATATCAATCCCTGCCCAATATCAATCCCTGCCCAATATCATTCCCTGTCCAATGTCACACCCTGTCCAATATCACTCCCGTCCAGTATCACTCCCTGTCCAATATCACTCCCTGTCCAATATCACTCCATGTCCATATCACTCACTGTCCAGTATCACTCCCTGCCCAATATCACACCCTGTCCAGTATCACTCCCTGTCCAATATCACTCCCTGTCCAATATCACTCCCTGTCCAATATCACTCACTGTCCAATATCACTCCCTGCCCAATATCATTCCCTGTCCAGTATCACTCCCTGTCCAATATCACTCCCTGCCCAATATCATTCCCTGTCCAGTATCACTCCCTGTCCAATATCACTCCCTGCCCAATATCACTCCCTGCCCAATATCACTCCCTGTCCAATATCATTCCCTGTCCAGTATCACTCCCTGTCCAATATCACTCCCTGTCCAATATCACTCCATGTCCAGTATCACTCACTGTCCAGTATCACTCCCTGCCCAATATCACACCCTGTCCAATATCACACCCTGTCCAGTATCACTCACTGTCCAGTATCACTCCCTGCCCAGTATCACTCCCTGTCCAATATCACTCCCTGTCCAATATCACTCCCTGCCCAATATCACTCCCTGTCCAATATCAGTCCCTGCCCAATATCACTCCCTGCCCAATATCACTCACTGTCGAGTATCACTCCCTGTCCAATATCAATCCCTGCCCAATATCACTCCCTGCCCAATATCACTCACTGTCGAGTATCACTCCCTGTCCAATATCACTCCCTGTCCAATATCACTCCCTGCCCAATATCACTCCCTGCCCAAAATCATTCCCTGTCCAATATCACTCCCTGTCCAATATCACTCCATGTCCAGTATCACTCACTGTCCAGTATCACACCCTGTCCAGTATCAATCCCTGCCCAATATCACCCCCTGCCCAATATCACTCCCTGCCCAAAATCATTCCCTGTCCAATATCACTCCCTGTCCAATATCACTCCATGTCCAGTATCACTCACTGTCCAGTATCACACTCTGTCCAGTATCAATCCCTGCCCAATATCACTCACTGTCCAATATCACTCCCTGTCCAGTATCACTCACTGTTGGAAATGTGTTGCTGGTTAAAGCTCAGCAGGTCAGGCAGCATCCAAGGAATAGGAAATTCGACGTTTCGGGCATAAGCCCTTCATCACTCACTGTCCAGTATCACTCCCTGTCCAATATCACACTCTGCCCAATATCACTCCCTGTCCAATATCACTCCCTGTCCAATATCACTCCCTGTCCAATATCACTCACTGTCCAATATCACTCCCTGCCCAATATCATTCCCTGTCCAGTATCACTCCCTGTCCAATATCACTCCCTGCCCAATATCACTCCCTGCCCAATATCACTCCCTGTCCAATATCACACTCTGCCCAATATCACTCACTGTCCAATATCACTCACTGCCCAATATCACTCCCTGTCCAATATCACTCCCTGTCCAATATCACTCCATGTCCAGTATCACTCACTGTCCAGTATCACTCCCTGCCCAATATCACACCCTGTCCAGTATCACTCACTGTCCAGTATCACTCCCTGCCCAATATCACACCCTGTCCAGTATCACTCCCTGTCCAATATCACTCCCTGTCCTATATCACTCACTGTCCAGTATCACTCCCTGTCCAGTATCACTCATTGTCCAATATCACTCCCTGTCCAATATCACTCACTGTCCAATATCACACCCTGTCTAATATCACTCACTGTCCAATATCACACCCTGTCAAATATCACTCACTGTCAAATATCACTCACTGTCCAATATCACTCCCTGTCCAAAATCACTCCCTGCCCAATATCACTCACTGTCCAATATCACTGACTGTCCAATATCACTCCCTGCCCAATATCACTCACTGTCCAATATCACTCCCTGTCCAAGATCACTCCCTGTCTAATATCACTCTGTGTCCAATATCACTCCCTGCCCAATATCACACCCTGTCTAATATCACTCTCTGTCCAATATCACTCCCTGCCCAATATCATACCCTGTCCAACATCACTCCCTGTCCAATATCACCCCCTGCCCAATATCACACCCTGTCCAATATCACTCCCTGTTCAATATCACCCCCTACCCAATATCACTCCCTGTCCAATATCACTCCCTGCCCAATATCACTGTCTGTCCAATATCACTCACTGTCCAATATCACACCCTGTCCAATATCATTTCCTGTCCAGTATCACTCCCTGTCCAATATCACACCCTGTCCAATATCGTTTCCTGTCCAGTATCACTTCCTGTCCACTATCACACCTTGTCCAATATCACTCACTGTCCAATATCACTCTCTGCCCAAAATCACTCCCTGTCGAATATCACTCCCTGTCCAATATCACTCCCTGTCAAATATCACACTCTGTCCAATATCACTCCCTGTCAAATATCACTCCCTGTCCAATATCACTCACGGTTCAATATCACTCCCTGCTGAAAATGTGTTGCTGGTCAAAGCACAGCAGGCCAGGCAGCATCTCAGGAATAAGGAATTCGACGTTTCGAGCATAAGCCCTTCATCAGGAATGAGAGAGAGTAGCCAAGCAGGCTGAGATAAAAGGTAGGGAGGAGGGACTTGGGGGAGGGGCGATGGAGGTGGGATAGGTGGAAGGAGGTAGAGACTCACTGAAATCCTTGTAGAGGGAGGAAGAGAGCTTCTTCAAGGAAGGCATCCTTGCAAGAGGATTCGCAGTAGGTTAAAATCTTCGAGTAAAAAATGAGGTCTGCAGATGCTGGAGATCTCAGCTGAAAATATGTTGCTGGTCAAAGCACAGCAGGCCAGGCAGCATCTCAGGAATAAATATCACTCCCTGTCCAATATCACTCCCTGCCCAATATCACTCCCTGCCCAAAATCATTCCCTGTCCAATATCACTCCCTGTCCAATATCACTCCATGTCCAGTATCACTCACTGTCCAGTATCACACCCTGTCCAGTATCAATCCCTGCCCAATATCACCCCCTGCCCAATATCACTCCCTGTCCAAAATCACCCTCTGTCCAATATCACTCCCTGTCCAAAATCACCCTCTGTCCAATATCACTCCCTGTCCAATATCACTCACTGTCCAATATCACTCCTTGTCAAATATCACTCCCTGTCCAATATCTCTCCCTGTCCAATATCACTCCCTGTCCAATATCACTCCCTGTCCAGTATCACTCACTGTCCAATATCACACCCTGTCCAATATCACACCCTGTCCAATATCAATCCCTGCCCAATATCAATCCCTGCCCAATATCATTCCCTGTCCAATGTCACACCCTGTCCAATATCACTCCCGTCCAGTATCACTCCCTGTCCAATATCACTCCCTGTCCAATATCACTCCATGTCCATATCACTCACTGTCCAGTATCACTCCCTGCCCAATATCACACCCTGTCCAGTATCACTCCCTGTCCAATATCATTCCCTGTCCAATATCACTCCCTGCCCAATATCACTCCCTGTCCAATATCAGTCCCTGCCCAATATCACTCCCTGCCCAATATCACTCACTGTCGAGTATCACTCCCTGTCCAATATCAATCCCTGCCCAATATCACTCCCTGCCCAATATCACTCACTGTCGAGTATCACTCCCTGTCCAATATCACTCCCTGTCCAATATCACTCCCTGCCCAATATCACTCCCTGCCCAAAATCATTCCCTGTCCAATATCACTCCCTGTCCAATATCACTCCATGTCCAGTATCACTCACTGTCCAGTATCACACCCTGTCCAGTATCAATCCCTGCCCAATATCACCCCCTGCCCAATATCACTCCCTGCCCAAAATCATTCCCTGTCCAATATCACTCCCTGTCCAATATCACTCCATGTACAGTATCACTCACTGTCCAGTATCACACTCTGTCCAGTATCAATCCCTGCCCAATATCACTCACTGTCCAATATCACTCCCTGTCCAGTATCACTCACTGTTGGAAATGTGTTGCTGGTTAAAGCTCAGCAGGTCAGGCAGCATCCAAGGAATAGGAAATTCGACGTTTCGGGCATAAGCCCTTCATCACTCACTGTCCAGTATCACTCCCTGTCCAATATCACACTCTGCCCAATATCACTCCCTGTCCAATATCACTCCCTGTCCAATATCACTCCCTGTCCAATATCACTCACTGTCCAATATCACTCCCTGCCCAATATCATTCCCTGTCCAGTATCACTCCCTGTCCAATATCACTCCCTGCCCAATATCATTCCCTGTCCAGTATCACTCCCTGTCCAATATCACTCCCTGCCCAATATCACTCCCTGCCCAATATCACTCCCTGTCCAATATCACACTCTGCCCAATATCACTCACTGTCCAATATCACTCACTGCCCAATATCACTCCCTGTCCAATATCACTCCCTGTCCAATATCACTCCATGTCCAGTATCACTCACTGTCCAGTATCACTCCCTGCCCAATATCACACCCTGTCCAGTATCACTCACTGTCCAGTATCACTCCCTGCCCAATATCACACCCTGTCCAGTATCACTCCCTGTCCAATATCACTCCCTGTCCTATATCACTCACTGTCCAGTATCACTCCCTGTCCAGTATCACTCATTGTCCAATATCACTCCCTGTCCAATATCACTCACTGTCCAATATCTCACCCTGTCTAATATCACTCACTGTCCAATATCACACCCTGTCAAATATCACTCACTGTCAAATATCACTCACTGTCCAATATCACTCCCTGTCCAAAATCACTCCCTGCCCAATATCACTCACTGTCCAATATCACTGACTGTCCAATATCACTCCCTGCCCAATATCACTCACTGTCCAATATCACTCCCTGTCCAAGATCACTCCCTGTCTAATATCACTCTCTGTCCAATATCACTCCCTGCCCAATATCACACCCTGTCTAATATCACTCTCTGTCCAATATCACTCCCTGCCCAATATCACACCCTGTCCAACATCACTCCCTGTCCAATATCACCCCCTGCCCAATATCACACCCTGTCCAATATCACTCCCTGTTCAATATCACCCCCTACCCAATATCACTCCCTGTCCAATATCACTCCCTGCCCAATATCACTGTCTGTCCAATATCACTCCCTGTCCAATATCACACCCTGTCCAATATCATTTCCTGTCCAGTATCACTCCCTGTCCAATATCACACCCTGTCCAATATCGTTTCCTGTCCAGTATCACTTCCTGTCCACTATCACACCTTGTCCAATATCACTCACTGTCCAATATCACTCTCTGCCCAAAATCACTCCCTGTCCAATATCATTTCCTGTCCAGTATCACTCCCTGTCCAATATCACACCCTGTCCAATATCGTTTCCTGTCCAGTATCACTTCCTGTCCACTATCACACCTTGTCCAATATCACTCACTGTCCAATATCACTCTCTGCCCAAAATCACTCCCTGTCGAATATCACTCCCTGTCCAATATCACTCCCTGTCAAATATCACTCCCTGTCCAATATCACTCACGGTCCAATATCACTCCCTGCTGAAAATGTGTTGCTGGTCAAAGCACAGCAGGCCAGGCAGCATCTCAGGAATAAGGAATTCGACGTTTCGAGCATAAGCCCTTCATCAGGAATGAGAGAGAGTAGCCAAGCAGGCTGAGATAAAAGGTAGGGAGGAGGGACTTGGGGGAGGGGCGATGGAGGTGGGATAGGTGGAAGGAGGTAGAGACTCACTGAAATCCTTGTAGAGGGAGGAAGAGAGCTTCTTCAAGGAAGGCATCCTTGCAAGAGGATTCGCAGTAGGTTAAAATCTTCGAGTAAAAAATGAGGTCTGCAGATGCTGGAGATCTCAGCTGAAAATGTGTTGCTGGTCAAAGCACAGCAGGCCAGGCAGCATCTCAGGAATAAATATCACTCCCTGTCCAATATCACTCCCTGTCCAAAATCACCCTCTGTCCAATATCACTCCCTGTCCAAAATCACCCTCTGTCCAATATCACTCCCTGTCCAATATCACTCACTGTCCAATATCACTCCTTGTCAAATATCACTCCCTGTCCAATATCTCTCCCTGTCCAATATCACTCCCTGTCCAATATCACTCCCTGTCCAGTATCACTCACTGTCCAATATCACACCCTGTCCAATATCACACCCTGTCCAATATCAATCCCTGCCCAATATCAATCCCTGCCCAATATCATTCCCTGTCCAATGTCACACCCTGTCCAATATCACTGTCTGTCCAATATCACTCACTGTCCAATATCACACCCTGTCCAATATCATTTCCTGTCCAGTATCACTCCCTGTCCAGTATCACTCCCTGTCCAATATCACTCCCTGCCCAATATCATTCCCTGTCCAGTATCACTCCCTGTCCAATATCACTCCCTGCCCAATATCACTCCCTGCCCAATATCACTCCCTGTCCAATATCACACTCTGCCCAATATCACTCACTGTCCAATATCACTCACTGCCCAATATCACTCCCTGTCCAATATCACTCCCTGTCCAATATCACTCCATGTCCAGTATCACTCACTGTCCAGTATCACTCCCTGCCCAATATCACACCCTGTCCAGTATCACTCACTGTCCAGTATCACTCCCTGCCCAATATCACACCCTGTCCAGTATCACTCCCTGTCCAATATCACTCCCTGTCCTATATCACTCACTGTCCAGTATCACTCCCTGTCCAGTATCACTCATTGTCCAATATCACTCCCTGTCCAATATCACTCACTGTCCAATATCACACCCTGTCTAATATCACTCACTGTCCAATATCACACCCTGTCAAATATCACTCACTGTCAAATATCACTCACTGTCCAATATCACTCCCTGTCCAAAATCACTCCCTGCCCAATATCACTCACTGTCCAATATCACTGACTGTCCAATATCACTCCCTGCCCAATATCACTCACTGTCCAATATCACTCCCTGTCCAAGATCACTCCCTGTCTAATATCACTCTCTGTCCAATATCACTCCCTGCCCAATATCACACCCTGTCTAATATCACTCTCTGTCCAATATCACTCCCTGCCCAATATCACACCCTGTCCAACATCACTCCCTGTCCAATATCACCCCCTGCCCAATATCACACCCTGTCCAATATCACTCCCTGTTCAATATCACCCCCTACCCAATATCACTCCCTGTCCAATATCACTCCCTGCCCAATATCACTGTCTGTCCAATATCACTCACTGTCCAATATCACACCCTGTCCAATATCATTTCCTGTCCAGTATCACTCCCTGTCCAATATCACACCCTGTCCAATATCGTTTCCTGTCCAGTATCACTTCCTGTCCACTATCACACCTTGTCCAATATCACTCACTGTCCAATATCACTCTCTGCCCAAAATCACTCCCTGTCGAATATCACTCCCTGTCCAATATCACTCCCTGTCGAATATCACTCCCTGTCAAATATCACTCCCTGTCCAATATCACACCCTGTCCAATATCATTTCCTGTCCAGTATCACTCCCTGTCCAATATCACACCCTGTCCAATATCGTTTCCTGTCCAGTATCACTTCCTGTCCACTATCACACCTTGTCCAATATCACTCACTGTCCAATATCACTCTCTGCCCAAAATCACTCCCTGTCCAATATCATTTCCTGTCCAGTATCACTCCCTGTCCAATATCACACCCTGTCCAATATCGTTTCCTGTCCAGTATCACTTCCTGTCCACTATCACACCTTGTCCAATATCACTCACTGTCCAATATCACTCTCTGCCCAAAATCACTCCCTGTCGAATATCACTCCCTGTCCAATATCACTCCCTGTCAAATATCACTCCCTGTCCAATATCACTCACGGTCCAATATCACTCCCTGCTGAAAATGTGTTGCTGGTCAAAGCACAGCAGGCCAGGCAGCATCTCAGGAATAAGGAATTCGACGTTTCGAGCATAAGCCCTTCATCAGGAATGAGAGAGAGTAGCCAAGCAGGCTGAGATAAAAGGTAGGGAGGAGGGACTTGGGGGAGGGGCGATGGAGGTGGGATAGGTGGAAGGAGGTAGAGACTCACTGAAATCCTTGTAGAGGGAGGAAGAGAGCTTCTTCAAGGAAGGCATCCTTGCAAGAGGATTCGCAGTAGGTTAAAATCTTCGAGTAAAAAATGAGGTCTGCAGATGCTGGAGATCTCAGCTGAAAATGTGTTGCTGGTCAAAGCACAGCAGGCCAGGCAGCATCTCAGGAATAAATATCACTCCCTGTCCAATATCACTCCCTGTCCAAAATCACCCTCTGTCCAATATCACTCCCTGTCCAAAATCACCCTCTGTCCAATATCACTCCCTGTCCAATATCACTCACTGTCCAATATCACTCCTTGTCAAATATCACTCCCTGTCCAATATCTCTCCCTGTCCAATATCACTCCCTGTCCAATATCACTCCCTGTCCAGTATCACTCACTGTCCAATATCACACCCTGTCCAATATCACACCCTGTCCAATATCACTCCCTGTCCAATATCTCTCCCTGTCCAATATCACTCCCTGCCCAATATCACTCCCTGTCCAATATCACTCCCTGTCCTGTATCACTCACTGTCCAATATCACGCCCTGTCCAATATCTCTCCCTGTCCAATATCACTCCCTGCCCAATATCACTCCCTGTCCAATATCACTCCCTGTCCAGTATCACTCACTGTCCAATATCACACCCTGTCCAATATCACACCCTGTCCAATATCACTCCCTGTCCAATATCTCTCCCTGTCCAATATCACTCCCTGCCCAATATCACTCCCTGTCCAATATCACTCCCTGTCCTGTATCACTCACTGTCCAATATCACGCCCTGTCCAATATCACTCCCTATCCAATATCACTCCCTGCCCACTATCTCAGACCGTGTCGTCAGAATCCTTAAGGGGGAGGGTGTGCAGCCAGAAGTCGTGGTGCACATTGGCACCAACGACATAGGTAGGAAGAGGGGTGGGGAGGTCACTCAGGAGCTCAGGGAGTTAGGCTGGAAGCTAAAAGCTAGGACAGACAGAGTCGTCATCTCTGGGTTGTTGCTGGTGCCACGTGACAGTGAGGCAAGGAATAGGGAGAGAGTGCAGTTGAACACGTGGCTGCAAGGATGGTGTAGGAGGTAAGGATTCATGTATTTGGACAATTGGACTGCATTCTGGGAAGGTGGGACCTGTACAAACAGGACGGGTTGCACCTGAACCAGAAGGGCACCAATATCCTGGGAGGCAGGTCTTCAGGGGGGTTAAACCAATTTGGCAGGGGGATGGGATCCGGACTTGTAGTCCAGCAAGTAGGTTAGCTGTGTTTCAGGATGTCCAAGAATGTAGGGAGGCTGTGGAGAAGGTAGCACTGACAGGGAATACTTGCGGACACAGAGATGGGCTCAAGTGTGTATACTTCAATGCAAGGAGTATCAGAAATAAGGTGGGTGAACTTAAGGCGTGGATCGGTACCTGGGATTACGATGTTGTGGCCATCACGGAAACGTGGA
The DNA here is from genome assembly GCF_020745735.1 of Hemiscyllium ocellatum. Lineage (NCBI taxonomy): Eukaryota > Metazoa > Chordata > Chondrichthyes > Orectolobiformes > Hemiscylliidae > Hemiscyllium > Hemiscyllium ocellatum. Next base: position 9,635,798 of record NC_083401.1, on the reverse strand, counting down.
TAGAAGAGGGACAGGAATGGTTGTTGGAGGTTCCTGGTTACAGATGCTTCAGTAAGATTAGGGAGGGTGGTAAAAAAGGAGGGGGTGTGGCGTTGCTAATTAGAAATGGCACAATGGCTGCAGAAAGGCAGTTCGAGGGGAATCTGCCTTTGGAGGCAGTATGGCTGAAGTCAGAAATAGGAAAGGAGCAGTCACCTTGTTGGGTGTTTACTATAGGCCCCCCAATAGCAGCAGAGATGTGGAGAAACAGATTGGGAAATAGTTTTTGGAAAGGTGCAGAAGCCACAGGGTAGTAGTCATGGGCGATTTCAACTTCCCAAATATTGATTGGAAGCTCTTTAGATCAAGTAGATTGGACGGGGCGGTGTTTGTGCAGCGTGTCCAGGAAGCTTTTCTAACTCAGTATGTAGATTGTCCGACCAGAGGGGAGGCCATATTGGATTTGGTACTCGGTAACGAACCGGGACAAGTGATGGGCTTGTTAGTGGGTGAACATTTTGGTGATGGCGACCACAATTCTGTGACTTTCACCTTGGTTATGGAGAGAGATAGGTGCACACAACAGGGTAGGTTTTGCAATTGGGGGAAGGGAAATTATGATGCTGTAAGACAGGATTTGAGGAGCATAAGTTGGGAGCATAGGCTGTCAGGGAAGGATGTGGTGGAAATGTGGAACTTTTTCAAGGAGCAGATACGACGCGTCCTTGATATGTATGTACCTATCAGGCAGGAAAGAAATGGTCGTGTGAGGGAGCCTTGGTTGACGAGGGAGGTTGAATGTCTAGTAAAGAGGAAGGAGGAGGCTTACATAAGGTTGAGGAAACAGGGTTCGGACAGGGCAGTGGAGGGATACAGGATAGCCAGGAGGGAGCTGAAGAAAGGGATTAGGAGAGCTAAGAGAGGGCATGAAAAATCCTTGGCGGATAGGATCAAGGATAACCCCAAGGCCTTTTATGCGTATGTGAGAAACATGAGAATGACGAGAACGAGGGTAGGTCCGATCAAGGACAGTAGTGGGAGACTGTGTATTGAGTCGGAAGAGATAGGAGAGGTCTTGAATGAGTACTTTTCTTCAGTATTTACGAACGAGAGGGACCGTATTGTTGAAGAGGAGAGTATGAAACGGACTGGTAAGCTAGAGGAGATACTTGTTAGGAAGGAAGATGTGTTGGACATTTTGAACAACTTGAGGATAGACAAGTCCCCCGGGCCTGACGGGATATATCCTAGGATTATGTGGGAAGCAAGAGAGGAAATTGCAGTACCGTTGGCAATGATCTTTTTGTCTTCACTGTCAACGGGGGTGGTACCAGGGGACTGGAGAGTAGCGAATGTTGTGTCCCTGTTCAAAAAAGGGAATAGGGATAACCCCGGGAATTACAGGCCAGTTAGTCTTACTTCTGTGGTAGGCAAAGTAATGGAAAGGGTACTGAGGGATAGGATTTATGAGTATCTGGAAAGACACTGCTTGATTAGGGACAGCCAGCACGGATTCGTGAAGGGTAGGTCTTGACTTACAAGTCTTATTGAATTCTTTGAGGAGGTGACCAAGCATGTGGATGAGGGTAGAGCAGTGGATGCAGTGTACATGGATTTTAGTAAGGCATTTGATAAGGTTCCCCATGGTAGGCTTATGCGGAAAGTCAGGAGGCATGGGATAGAGGGAAATTTGGCCAATTGGATAGAAAACTGGCTGACCGGTCGAAGTCAGAGAGTGGTGGTAGATGGTAAATATTCAGCCTGGTGCCCAGTTACAAGTGGAGTTCCTCAGGGATCAGTTCTGGGTCCTCTGCTGTTTGTAATTTTTATTAATGACTTGGATGAGGGAGTCGAAGGGTGGGTCAGTAAATTTGCAGATGATACGAAGATTGGTGGAGTTGTGGACAGTGAGGAGGGATGCTGTCGGCTGCAAAGGGACTTAGATATGATGCAGAGCTGGGCTGAGGAGTGGCAGATGGAGTTCAACCCTGCCAAGTGTGAGGTTGTCCATTTTGGAAGAACAAATAAGAATGCGGAATACAGGGTTAACGGTAGGGTTCTTAGTCAGGTGGAGGAACAGAGGGATCTTGGGGTCTATGTACATAGATCTTTGAAAGTTGCCACTCAGGTGGATAGAGCTTGTAAGAAGGCCTATGGTGTATTAGCGTTCATTAGCAGAGGGATTGAATTCAAGAGTCGTGAAGTGATGTTGCAGCTGTACAGGACTTTGGTAAGGCCACATTTGGAGTACTGTGTGCAGTTCTGGTCGCCTCACTTTAGGAAAGATGTGGAAGCTTTGGAGAGGGTGCAGAGAAGATTTACCAGGATGTTGCCTGGAATGGAGAATAGGTCGTACGAGGACAGGTTGAGAGTTCTCGGCCTTTTCTCGTTGGAACGGCGAAGGATGAGGGGTGACTTGATAGAGGTTTATAAGATGATCAGAGGAATAGATAGAGTAGACAGTCAGAAACTTTTTCCCCGGGTACAACAGAGCATTACAAGGGGACATAAATTTAAGGTGAAGGGTGGAAGGTATAGGGGAGATGTCAGGGGTGGGTTCTTTACCCAGAGAGTGGTGGGGGCATGGAATGCGCTGCCCGTGGGAGTGGTAGAGTCAGAATCATTGACGACCTTTAAGCGGCAATTGGATAGGTACATGGATGGGTTCTTAATCTAGGATAGATGTTCGGCACAATATCGTGGGCCGAAGGGCCTGTTCTGTGCTGTATTGTTCTATGTTCTATGTTCTATCACTCCCTGACCAATATCACTCCCTGCCCAATATCACTCCCTGCCCAATATCACTCACTGTTCAATATCACTCCCTGCCCAATATCACTCCCTGCCCAATATCACTCACTGTCCAATATCACTCACTGCCCAATATTACTCCCTGTCCAGTATAACTCCCTGTCCAATATCACTTCCTGTCCAATATCACTCCCTGTCTAATATCACTCCCTGTCCAATATCACTCCCTGTCCAGTATCATAGAATATAGAACATAGAAAAATACAGCGCACTACACGCCCTTCGGCCCTCGATGTTGCGCCGATCCAAGCCCACCTAACCTACACTAACCCACTTTCCTCCATATGCCTATCCAATGCCCGTTTAAATGCCCATAAAGAGGGAGAATCCACCACTGCTGCTGGCAGGGCATTCCATGAACTCACGACTCGCTGAGTAAAGAATCTATCCCTAACATCTGTCCTATACCTACCACCCCTTAATTTAAAGCTATGCCTGCTCCTAATAGCTGACTCTATACGTGGAAAAAGGTTCTCATGGTCAACCCTATCTAAACCCCTAATCATCTTGTACACCTCTATCAAGTCACCCCTAAACCTTCTTTTCTCCAATGAAAACAGCCCCAAGTGCCTCAGCCTTTCCTCATACGATCTTCCTACCATTCCAGGCAACATCCTGGTAAACCTCCTCTGCACTCGTTCCAATGCCTCCACATCCTTCCTATAGTATGGCGACCAAAACTGCACACAATACTCCAGATGAGGCCGCACCAGAGTCGTATACAACTGCAACATGACCTCAGGACTCCGGAACTCAATTCCTCTACCAATAAAAGCCAGTACGCCATATGCCTCCTTCACAGCACTATTTACCTGGGTGGCAACTTTCAGAGATCTGTGTACATGGACACCAAGATCCCTCTGCTCATCCACACTACCAAGTATCCGACCATTAGCCCAGTACCCCATCATCTTGTTACTCTTACCAAAGTGAATCACTTCACACTTAGCGACATTTAACTCCATTTGCCACCTTTCTGCCCAGCTCTGCAGCTTATCTATATCCCGCTGTAACCTGCCACATCCTTCCTCACTGTCAACAACTCCACCGACTTTCGTATCATCCGCAAACTTGCTCACCCAACCTTCTAGCCCCTCCTCCAGGTCATTTATAAAAATAACAAACAGCAATGGTCCCAAAACATATCCTTGCAGAACACCGCTGGTAACTGCACTCCAAGATGTACCTTTACCATCAACTACTACCCTCTGTCTTCTTCCAGCCAGCCAATTCCTAATCCAAACCTCCAACTCACCCTCAATGCCATACCGCCGTATGTTTTGCAGTAGCCTACCATGGGGTACCTTATCAAACGCCTTACTAACATCCATATACACCACATCTACCGCTTTACCCTCGTCCACCTCCTTAGTCACCTTCTCGAGGAATTCAATAAGGTTTGTGGGGCACGACCTGCCCTTCACAAAACCATGCTGACTATCCTTGATCACATTATTCCTATCCAGATGTTTATAAATCCTATCCCTTACAATTCTCTCTAAGGCTTTGCCCACAACAGAAGTGGGACTCACCGGCCTATAGTTACTAGAGTTATCCCTACTCCCCTTCTTGAACAAGGGAACCACATTTGCTTTCCTCCAGTCTTCTGGCACTATTCCTGTAGACAACAAGGACATAAAAATCAAGGCCAATGGCTCTGACATCTCCTCCCTTGCTTCCCAGAGAATCCTAGGATAAATGCCATCAGGCCCAGGGGACTTATTTATTTTCATCCTTTCCAGAATTTCCAACACCTCTTCCCTACATACCTCAAGGCCATCCATTCTAATCACTTGTGACTCAATATTCACATCAGCAACAATGTCCTGTTCCTGAGTGAATACTGACGAAAAGTATTCATTCAGTGTCTCCCCAATCTCTTCAGCCTCCACACGCAACTTCCCATTACTATCCTTGACTGGACCTATTCCTACCCTAGTCATTCTTTTATTCCTGACATACCTATAGAAAGCCTTTGGGTTTTCCCTAATCCTACCAACCAAGGACTTTTCATGTCCCCTCCTTGCTGCTCTTAGCTCTCTCTTTAGATCCTTCCTGGCTACCTTATAACTCTCAATCGCCCCAACTGAACCTTCACGCCTCATCTTTACATAGGCCGCCCTCTTCCCTTTCGCAAGGGATTCCAATTCCTTATTAAACCACGGCTCCCTCACATGACCCTTTCCTCCCTGTCTGACAGTTACATACTTATCAAGGATACTCAATAGTTGCTCCTTGAACAAGCTCCACATATCGATTGCATCCTTCCCTTGAAGCCTACTTTCCAATCCACACATCCTAAGTCATGCCTCACCGCATCATAATTTCCCTGCCCCCAGCTATAACTCTTGCCCTGTAGTGCACACTTATCCCTCTCCATCACTAAAGTAAAAGTCACCGAATTGTGGTCACTGTCCCCAAAGTGCTCACCTACCTCCAATTCTAACCCCTGGCCTGGTTCGTTACCCAGAACCAAATCCAGTATGGCCTCACCTCTTGTTGGCCTGTCTACATATTGTGTCAGGAAACCCTCCTGCACACATTGGACAAATACCGACCCATCTAACGTACTCGAGCTATAGCTTTCCCAGTCAATATCTGGAAAGTTAAAGACCCCATAACAACTACCCTATTACTTTCACTCTTCTCCTGAATCATCCTCGCGATCCTTTCTTCTATGTCTCTGGGACTATTAGGAGGCCTGTAGAAAACTCCTAACAGGGTGACCTCACCTTTCCTATTTCTAAGCTCAGCCCAAACTACCTCAGATGGAGAGTCTTCATCCATTGTCCTTTCCACTGCTGTAATACTATCTTTGACAAGCAATGCCACACCACCCCCTCTTTTACCCCCACCTCTGACCCTACTAAAACATTTAAACCCTGGAACCTGCAACAACCAATCCTGTCCCTGTTCTACCCATGTCTCCATAATAGCCACAACATCGAAGTCCCAGGTACCAACCCACGCTGCAAGTTCACCTACCTTATTTCGTATACACACTTCAAGCCACCTTCCTGTTTACAGGCACCCTCCTTCGAGATTGATGCCATGTTCCTAACCTCCCTACACTCCAGATCCTGCACCCTAAAGCTACAGTCTAGGTTCCCATGCCCCTGCAGAGTTAGTTTAAACCCTCCCAAAGAGCACTAGCAAACCTCCCCCCAAGGATGCTGGTGCCCCTCAGGTTCAGGTGGAGACCATCCTGTTTATAGAGATCCCACCTTCCCCAGAAAGAACCCCAGTTATCCAGATACCGGAATCCCTCCCTCCTGCACCATCCCTGTAGCCACGCATTTAACTGCTCGCTCTCCCTATTCCTCGACTCTCTATCACATGGCACGGGTAACAAACCAGAGATAACAACTCTGTTTGTTCTAACTCTGAGCTTCCAACCTAGCTCCCTGAAAGCCTGCGTAACATCCTCATCCCTCTTCCTACCTATGTCGTTGGTGCCAATGTGGACCACGACTTCGGGCTGCTCCCCCTCCCCCTTAAGGACCCGGAAAACACGATCAGAGGCATCACGTATCCTTGCACCTGGGAGGCAACATACCAATCGTGAGTCTCTCTCGCCCCCACAAAACCGCCTATCTGTGCCCCGAACTATCGAGTCCTCAAGAACTATCGCTCTACCTTTCTCTACCCTTCCCTTCTGAGCAACGGGGACAGGTGAGCGGGAGGGTGAGCGGGAGGTTGAGCGGGTGGGTGATGGGTGGGTGATGGGTGGGTGAGTGATTGGGTGAGCGGGTGGCTGGGTGAGCAAGTGGGTGGGTGGGTGCGTGAGAGGGTGAGCCAGTGGATGAGAGGGTGGGTGAGCGGGTGGGTGATGGGTGGGTGTACGGGTGGGTGAATGAGTGGGTGGATGAGAGTGTGGGTGAGAGGGTGGGTGAGAGGGTAGGTGAGTGGGTGGGTGAGAGTGTGGGTGAGCGGGTGGGTGTGCGGGTGGGTGATGGGTGGGTGGATGAGAGTGTGGGTGAGAGGGTGGGTGAGAGGGTAGATGAGTGGGTGGGTGAGCAGGTGGGTGAGTAGGTGGGTGAGTGTGTGGGTGAGTGGGTGGGTGAATGGGTGGGTGAGCGGGTGGGTGGGTGAGTGGGTCGGTGAGCGAGTGGGTGAGGTGGGAGGGTGAGTAGGTAGGTGAGCGGGTGGGTGAGTGGGTGGTTGAGTGGGTGGTTGAGTGGGTGAGCGTGTGGGTGAGCAGGTGGGTGAGCGGGTGGGTGAGTGGGTGAAAGGGTGGGTGAGTGGGTGGATGAGGGGGTGGGTGGGAGGGTGGGTGAGTGATTGGGTGAGTGGGTGAGCAGGTGGGTGAGTGGGTGAGCGGGTGGGTGAGTGGGTGAGTGGGTGGGTGAGTGGGTGAGCGGGTGGGTGAGCGGGTGGGTGAGCGGGTGGGTGTGTGGGTGAGTGGGTGAGTGTGTGGGTGAGTGGGTGAGTGGGTGAGCGGGTGGGTGTGCGGGTGGGTGAGCGGGTGGGTGAGTGGGTGAGTGGGTGGGTGAGTGGGTGAGTGGGTGGGTGAGCGGGTGGGTGAGCGGGTGGGTGAGCGGGTGGGTGTGCAGGTGGGTGAGTGGGTGAGCGGGTGGGTGAGTGAGTGAGCGGGTGGGTGAGTGAGTGAGTGGGTGGGTGTGCGGGTGGGTGAGTGGGTGAGCAGGTGAGTGGGTGAGTGAGTGGGTGGGTGTGCGGGTGGTTGAGTGGGTGGGTGATGTTCCTGTCCTGGGAGTGTTTGATGGGGGACAGTGTAGAGTGAGCTTTACTCTGTATCTAACCCCGTGCTGTCCCTATCCCTGGGAGTGTTTGATGGGGACAGTGTAGAGGGAGCTTTACTCTGTATCTAACCTCGTGCTCGCCCTGTCCCTGGGGGTGTTTGATGGGGACAGTGTAGAGGGAGCTTTACTCTGTATCTAACCCCGTGCTGTCCCTGTCCCTGGAAGTGTTTGATAGGGACAGTGTAGAGGGAGCTTTACTCTGTATCTAACCCCGTGCTGTCCCTGTCCCTGGGAGTGTTTGATGGGGACAGTGTAGAGGAAGCTTTACTCTGTATCTAACCCCGTGCTGTCCCTGTCCCTGGGAGTGTTTGATGGGGACAGTGTAGAGGAAGCTTTACTCTGTATCTAACCCCGTGCTGTCCCTGTCCTGGGAGTGTTTGACGGTGGACAGTGTAGAGGAAGCTTTACCCTGTATCTAACCCCATGCTGTCCAATGGGGAAATCTCTGATTTGGGGGGTAATGCACTCTCTGTGAAGACAGGCCTGTGCCAAGTTGAGTGGATAGGGTTGCGGAAGTTTCTGGAAGCTTGGGCAGTGAATGCCGGGGAAGTGTTTGCGCAGTCTGTGAGCTGCCTGGTGCTGATTGCTGGTTCTGATGCCACACCCTGTAGTGTTTGGCATGTACAGTGTAACTCAGAGCACCCAGAGCCTGGGGCAAGTCAACTCCAACTCCGTCATTTCCCTCACTCGCTGGAGCTGTTCGGTGTTAGCAGGATGGCCGTGCACACCGTACGTGCTGCGTGCCTAAACCCCACACCCAGAGGCTAAAGGTAGCATTAGCTGGAGAGCGGTGGGCAGGAGAGGGATAGGAGGAACACCGAGACAGTGAAAGATCAGACCAGTCAGACCGACAAAGGCAGCGACAGAGTCACAGGTGCAGACAGCAACAGCCGAGCGTGAGGGCAAGTGGGTACAGTTAGGGTTAGTGACAGTGGGAAAGAGGGGGAGGGAGTGAGAGACTGAGACAGGGAACAGTGCAGATTCAGGATACAACATCGAATGGGAGAGAGTTCGGGAGACAGGGTGTAGGAGAGAGGGATAGAGAGACAGGGAACAATAGAGAGAGAGAGAGAGAGGTCAGGAGACAGGGTGTAGGAGAGAGGGATAGAGAGACAGGGAACGAGAGAGAGAGAGACAGGGAACAAGAGAGAGAGACAGGGAACAATAGAGAGAGAGAGAGAGAGAGAGATCAGGAGACAGGGTGTATGACAGAGGGATAGAGAGACAGGGAACGAGAGAGAGAGACAGGGAACGAGAGAGAGAGAGACAGGGAACGAGAGAGAGAGAGATTAGGACACGGTGTAGGAGAGAGGGATAGAGAGACAGGGAACGAGAGAGAGAGAGAGACAGGGAACGAGAGAGAGAGATTAGGAGACAGTGTAGAAGAGAGGGATAGAGAGACAGGGAACGAGAGAGAGAGAGAGAGAGAGACAGGGAACGAGAGAGAGAGAGACAGACAGGGAACGAGAGAAAGAGAGAGATTAGGAGACGGTGTAGGAGAGAGGGATAGAGAGACAGGGAACAAGAGAGAGAGAGAGAGGGAACGAGAGAGAGAGAGAGATTAGAAGACGGGTGTAGGAGAGAGGGATAGAGAGACAGGGAACAAGAGACAGAGAGAGAGAGATTAGGATTAAGGGTGTAGGAGAGAGGGATAGAGAGACAGGGAACGAGAGAGAGAGACAGGGAATGAGAGAGAGAGACAGGGAATGAGAGAGAGAGACAGAGAGAGAGAGAGAGAGAGAGAGACAGGGTGTAGGAGAGAGGGATAGAGAGACAGGGAACAATAGAGAGAGAGATTACGAGACAGGGTGTAGGAGAGAGGGATAGAGAGACAGGGAACAATAGAGAGAGAGATTACGAGACAGGGTGTAGGAGAGAGGGATAGAGAGACAGGGAACGAGAGAGAAAGAGGAATCGGGAGACAGGGTGTAGGAGAGAGGGATAGAGAGACAGGGAACAGGAGAGCTATAGAGTGACAGGGGAGAGAGAGACTAAGAGACAGGGAGAGAGAGGATTACACCGACAGGGAGAGAGGGATAGAGAGACAGAGAGAGAGAGGGATAGAGAGACAGAGAGAGAGGGATAGATTGAGACAGAGAGAGAGGGGTAGAGAGACAGAGAGAGAGAGGGATAGAGAGATAGGGAGAGAGGGATAGAGACACAGAGAGAGAGGGATAGAGGGATAGGGAGAGAGGGATAGAGAGACAGAGAGAGAGAGGGATAGAGAGACAGAGAGAGAGAGGGATAGAGAGACAGGGAGAGAGAGATAGAGGGATAGGAAGAGAGGGATAGAGAGACAGAGAGAGAGGGATAGAGAGACAGGGAGAGAGGGATAGAGAGACAGAGAGAGGGAGATAGAGAGACAGGGAGAGAGGGATAGAGAGACAGGGAGCACTAGAGAGGGATCAAAAGACAGGGAGGGAGGGACCAAAAGGGACGGATGTATTCTGCTGTCACAGCCTGCCTGAGGGGACTCCGATCGATGTTGTGAGCTGAGCTAACTGGAACATTATTGGCTGAGGCAGTGCACGTTATGGAGGGAGCTGTGTTCTCGGTGAGTGGTAGTTCAGTGTAACACTGAGAGCTGCATTGTAGTGTTGTGTGTTTACCAAGCACTAAAGGAAGCCAAGCTCGGGCAATCGGGTACAGTGTGAGTAAACACTCAGGAAATCACACACTGGTGACTGGAATGAGCCAGGGACTGGCAGCTGGCCAGGGGAACCCAGCAACAGCCTGTAGAACCAACTCCACCTCCTGCTGGCTCATCGCACAGGGAGATCCCATACACCCCGAACAGGGGAGATAGAGGGGGAGAGAAGAGAATGGGAGGGCCCGAGGGAGGCAGAATCTCAGACAAGCTGCCAGCAAGAGATTGGAAGGTGATGAAAGAGAGAGTGAGAGTTTGCAAGGTGCTGCCTGGGGATCTGTGGTGAATTCCTGCAGGGTATCTTGTAGATGGTCCACACAGCTGTTACTGAGCATCGGTGGTGGAGGGAGGGGAGGTTTGTGGATGTGGTGCCAATCCAGCTGCCTGCTTTGTCCTGGATGGTATCGAGCTTCTTGAGTGTTGTTGGAGCTGCCCCCATCCAGGCAAGTGGGGAGTATTCCATCCCCTCCTGACTTGTGCCTTGGAGATGGTAATTTCAACAGGGACATGAAAAGGAAAGGTTTAGTGGGATATGGGTCAAACACAGGCAAGTCAGACTAGTTTTTAGATTAGATTAGACTCCCTTTAGTGTGGAAACAGGCCCTTCAGCCCAACCAGTCCACACTGACCCTCCGAAGAGTAACCCACCCAGACCCATTCCCCTCTGACTAATGCACCTAACATTACAGGGAAATTTAGCATGGCCAATTCACCCTGACCTGCACATCTTTGGACTGTGGGAGGAAACCGGAGCACCCGGAGGAAACCCACGCAGACACGGGGAGAATGTGCAAACTCCACACAGTCAGTCGCCCAAGGCTGGAATCGAACCCGGGGCCCTGGTGCTATGAGGCAGCAGTGCTAACCACTGAGCCACCGTACCACCCTCATTTCAATTTAGAGACCTGGTCAGCATGGACATGTTGGTTCCGTGCTGTATGACTATGACTGTAACTATAACCATCTTTCTATGTGCCAAGTATGATGCCAACCACCAGAGAGTTTGACCCCCCTGTACCTACTGATTCCAGTTTTGCCAGGGCCACTCGATGCCACACGTGGTCGGCTGCGTCCGTGATGTTCAACAGGACTCAGTCTCAGTTCTCCATGAAAGCCCTCCCCAGTGGCTATACTCTGCTTGAAGGCCATCTGAATTTGTCTGACTCCTAGCCCATCCAGCTCAGTCAGAGAAACCTGTAATCACATCCAAAATGGTGCAATGTGACCATCCCACCTTTCACTGTAAGGAGGAAAGCCCCTCCTGAGTTATTTCAATCTGAGCTGTTCTGGAACATGGAACACAAAACATTCCAGCGCAGTACAGGCCCTTCGGCCCTCGATGTTGCCCCACTAATCTGAAGCCCATCTGACCTACACTATTCCATTCTCGCCCATATACCTATCCAATGACCATTTAAATGCCCTTAAAGTTGGCGAGTCTACTACTGTTGCAGGCAGTGTGTTTCATGGCCCTCCTACTCTCTGAGTAAAGAAACTACCTCTGACATCTGTCCTATACCTATCTCCCCTCACTTTAAAGTTGTGTCCCCTCGGGCTCGCCATCACCATACTTGGAAAAAGGCTCTCCCTGTCCACCCTATCTAACCCTCTGATTATCTTGCATGTCTCTATTAAGTCACCTCTCAACCTTCTTCTCTCTAACGAAAACAGCCTCAAGTCCCTCAGCCTTTCCTCATGAGACCTTCCCTCCATACCAGGCAACATCCTAGTAAATCTCCTCTGCACCCTTTCCAAAGCTTCCACATCCTTCTTATAATGCAGTGACCAGAACTGTACACGATACTCCAAGTGTGGCCGTACCAGAGTTTTGGACAGTTGCAGCATAACCTCCTGGTTCCGGAACTCAGACCCTAATAACACACCCCGTATA